>NW_026068203.1:475148-513389 GCF_014885135.2 Alexandromys fortis
TCATGAAAGAGTCTGCAAGACATTCTTCAGGACAAGCAGATAGTGACTGCCTTTGAAATTTCCTGCTTTGTGGAAATGTCTGCTGGAAACTATGGGCCTGTAGGCCGAAGATGGATGCCCCAACGGTACAGAGGAACTTTGGGTGACTGTCCAGGCAGCGAGATGTCTCTGTCATTTCTAGACCTTTGGATGTTAAGTTAAAGCCTTCTTTTTTTTTTTGTTTAAACAGAAAAAGGGGAAGTGATGTGGGAGTATCATATATCAATCTGTTGATTTCATTGGTTAAGTTATAATAAACCAGCTGCTTGGCCTCATGGCTTGGAACATAGATGGGAGGAGTAAACAGAATAGGATGCTGGGCGGAAGAGGAAGTGAGGTCAGACTCTGTTCTGCTCCCGGAGAGACTCGACATCTCTGCACTCTGGAGCAGAGAAACCATGATGGATGGAGGCTAGAATCTTCCCGGTAAGCGCACCTTGGGGTGCTTACACACATCATTAGAAATGGGCTAGTCCAGGTGCGAGAATTAGCCTGTAAGGGCTAGAGTTCAGGGGCCAAGCAGTTCTTAAATGAATACAGTTTGTTATTTCGGGCATGAGCTAGCCAAGCGGCCGGGGTGTTGGGGACGCAGCCCCACCGCCCTTATTTCAACAGTTAACATTTAAAATTTTAGTAGAGCCCATGGGCTACACTGTGGGGAATGAATTTTAGCAAAGAAAAGCAAAACATATATTAGTTAGTAAGCTGTTACTATAAGTTAGGTCTTAGTGGTGTTTATTCTGGTCTAGGGTTGTAACAGTTCATATAAAATATAGGTGAATTTCAGATGTACTTTTTGAGAAAAAAGAAACTCATAGTTGATTAGAGAGGTAGATTTCTTGTTTGATCATTAACATGTTGATGCTATCACTTATTGACAAAGAACTTGCCTCAAGTTCTGGGCATGACTTTTTTTTTTTTTTTCAGTGTAAAAACAGCAATACTTTACTCACTAGCACACAGCTGAAAGTAGGACGTAGCCTGCACTCAGGCTTCAATTTTGGTCCTCTGCTTTTTCTTTCTTTTTTTTTCTTTTTTTTTAAATGTTTTTATTTATTTATTAAAGATTTCTGACTCTTCCCCGCCACCGCCTCCCATATCCCTCCCACTCCCCCAATCAAGTCCCCCTCCCTCGTTAGCCCAAAGAGCAATCAAGTTTCCCTGCCCTGTGGGAAGTTCGCGGACCACCCACCTCCATCCAGGTCTAGTAAGGTGAGCATCCAAACTGCCTAGGCTCCCACAAAGCCAGTACGTGCAGTAGGATCAAAAACGCATTGCCATTGTTCTTGAGGTCTCAGTAGTCCTCATTGTCCGCTATGTTCAGTGAGTCCGGTTTTAACCCAGGCTTTTTCAGACCCAGGCCAGCTGACCTTGGTGAGTTCCCGATAGAACATCCCCATTGTCTCAGTGTGTGGGTGCACCCCTCGCGGTCCTGAGTTCCTTGCTCATGCTCTCTCTCCTTCTGCTCCTGATTTGGACCTGAGATTTCTGTTGGTGCTCCTATGTGGGTCTCTGTCTCTGTCTCCTTTCATCGTCTGGGCATGACATTTAAGTATCAGATCTGTCTACTTTTTTTCCATCCCCTTACTGAATTCTGTCTTATTTTTTTTATAATTTTGTGTTTTTATTATTATCCATCTCTAAAGTCTTCATATTTTCTGAACATGAAATACTATTGTACAATTCTTTGGTTAACTTCTGCATTTTGCTCTGTGGTACTTTCCTTGGTAGCACTAGATATAATATGTAGTTTTTATCCTTACAAGTTTTTGATTTAGTGAAATCTTCAGTGGCTAATACAGTTAAACTATTTCTATAATCATGAGTTGTAGAAAAAGTGAGATGATAGATGTACCTATTCTCTTAAACTACTGGCATTTGCTAGTTTGTTATATGGTCAGAGATAACTGATAAACCAACTTATCAATATACTATGAATATATATTATATCATAATTAAAAAATAACAGAAAAATAATTCAAGAAGTATCATTTACCATTTTGTGAGTTATTGAAGGGAGGAAAAGTGAGTATGAGAAAACGCATCAATATTGTGCTTGTAGAATACAAAAAACTCAGGCTTGTGAGATTCCAAACCACATACTTAATCTAAACCATCATGTTTTCAACTTGTCAAATTATTATATGAATCATTATAAATTTTATTCCTGGCAGTAATATATATATATATATATTAAATATAAGATGACATTAATGTTAAAGATGATCATATTTGAATGCCATTTAGTAAAGTACCTCAAGTACATGATTGAAATAGGAATGTATAAAGTAGTAAAACACATTTTAGGCTAAGAACTTAACTACAGTTTTATTTGAAAACTCCCTGCTTACATATACTATAACTCATGGGTTATCCTATTGTAAAAACTACCCACATTTTTATGTATTATTTTAGATTTCTGGTACATCTGCTAAGAAGTCATTTATTACCTTGACAGATTATTTTTATCTGAAAATTATCCCTTTTTCCACTAGCATGAAAAAAATTGCCGTCTCAGATTGACTTGACAATAAACACTTTCACCTATCAGTGTATCAGCCTACTTGGTTACACTTTTTAGGCCCTATCCCACTTATAATTATGTCTTACATATAATAAAAGGAGCAGGAAGATGAAAAGACACAGTATTTCTCACAAGGAAAATCTCGTTTCTTTATGGTGTTTTAATTCTACTTCTAGAAATTTATTTTAAGGAAACAGCTGTACTTTCATGAAAAATTCAGTGAGAAAAGATATTTGTTACAAAATTGTCATGATGGAAATTTTGAAATAATTGTTACTGAATTCTTACTGTGCGCCAAATGACAGGCTAAAGATTAATTAATTTGACCTATGTCATAGACTGTTTTCTTGGCGAGTATTTTCTTATATTGATCTCTCAAGAATGGAAAGAATTGCATGTTCCCATTCACTCTGGTTGAGTGGGTACATTCTGGATGATGAGCTAGTCAAATGTTCAGTGTTTACTGGCTAGATGATTTAATTCTCATCTGGAGTATCTTCTGAACTACAGTTACTTTTCATGTGACAGAAAAAAAAAAAAACTAAATAGAGATTTCTCCCATAGCTGAGAACACTGACTTATTGAACTGTTAAGACACACATAGTTCCACTGTTGATTTCTGATAGGCAAAACAATGTCAGATCCCATTGAGGTGGTGTTACAGGTAGTTATGAGGAAAAATATCTATCATGTATACTTAATAATTCACATCTATTTGTTTGTTTCTTCATTAACCAATGATATTCACAGCATACAGAGGGGAATCTCACATTACTGTGATTTATCCAACCATGGATTCTTAGCCCAAGTAATGGTATCAGACATGTGTTCTATTTTTTATGGTGTGGGATTTAAATCCAACCAAAAAAAAAATGGCTAGTTACTTCTGCAGCACTCATGTCACTATTACACCAGTGGATATATTTTACTAGGGCAGTTATTTCTATAGCTTGCAGAATTCACAGCTAGGTAAGACTGTTGTAGACTTTTATCCCCAGGTAGCATGCATACGAACTTCTTGCAGTATAAAAGGTTGTGGACCTGTTAGGCCTTTAAGCCAGACCGCCCAGTAAGTGTGGAGTCCATATCCACGTAGGTACCAAATGAAGAAGGACACTTATAAGAAATCCCACACTAGCTCAGAATTGAGTATAATAGAGGGTTTTATATTTAGGGGTAGACTCACAGATTACAGTCCTCTGCATGAACAGGGAACAGGAATCGAATCATGCCACCAGAAGTGAGGCTGGATGCAAGCATATATGTGTATAGTATAAGAGGCCACGCCCAAGTGGGCGGGTAACTTAAAGACTACTGGAGGTAGGAATTCCTATAGCATTAGAGATGATACTTTCAGGCTGGAAATGACTTGATTTATCCAAGTCCTTTGACTCAAGTATATAGTGTCTTCATCAATAGCGTCTTCAATGATATTCAGGGGAATAACCAAGAAAACAGGGACAATAGTATTTAGGGTGTGTGTGGTCTATTGGAACCCACTGACAAGTACAAATAGATATTACTCATAACTGGCACTTTTTTTAATTTGATAGCTTATAGAGTCTGGGGCAGGAATGGTACTCTGTTACTGGGTAACTATATTTAAAAACCTTTGTACATGTCTCTGTAAATATTTATGAAAGTAGGAAAGGCCATGGAGTATTTAGAGAGAAGGGGGTTAAAATGCAGGCTGTGTAAAAGTAGAAAAGGTAATAATTGAACAGAAAGTGTTAATTGTTTTGGGGATAGGAAGGTAGGGTAGAGATTATGGGCAAAACTAACTAATAATAAAGGCCTTTGGAAATGTCATATGAAAAGCTATTATAAAAACATTTTTAACTTCTTCCAAGGAATTAATTTCCCAGGTAATAAATTTAATTTTTCTAAAAACTAAACAAACTTTCATAATGTATTTGTACTTTTTAGACATGTATGAGAAATTCAGTTTTTAAGCATTCTGACAAAAAATGGTAGTGCCATATTTTTATTTTCTGTGATTATGACATAATTACATTATTCCCTTCTTCTGCACTCTAAATAATCCCACATACCTCTTTTTGCTTTTATTTTTCTTTTTTCACTTTTCCTTTTGGTGCCTGTTCCAGAACTAGCTCATGTAGACCAGGCTAGTCTTGAACTCACAGAGATTCACCTGCCTCTGCCTTCCAAGTGCTGGGATTAAAGGTGTGTGCCATCACTGCCTGCCTTTTTTTCTCTTTTGATGTTGTAACATTTCTTCCTTCCTTTCCTTCCCCTCAATTCCTTCAATATTCTTCTCCCTACTCTCCTTAAATTTTTATATAATTTTTATTAATTGTTATTGCATGCATCTATGTAGTTCAGTGCAATTGTTTTGGATTTTATTCATCCTACTCGGCATATAATAATAACGACAAAATAGTCATTTCCTCAATAAATGATTAATAAGTCACATTGTGGTAAGTGCTTATCATTCATATTAAATTGTCTGGTGTCTAGTCAAATGTATTGCTCAACATTTTAGTGTCTGCTTGATTATTATTGATTTGTAAAATTCTTTTCTATTTTAGAATACCGTCATTTACAATTAAAAATATATTATTTACATGACTTCAACCAAATTTTTTTATGATTTGTATTTCTGGAACATTATTTTCTCAAAAAAAATCATAATTCTTACAGTCCTACACAACTTCCAGAAAAATTAAGTTTCATATTTGACTTGTGAGTTTTGGATTTTAAAAAAACAATTTAATTGCTATGATGTAAGAACAGAGGGTTGTTGTTTATTTTCATTTTCTATTTTCCTTTGCTATCAGAAATTTCATTATGATACACCTAGATAGAGTTTTCTGTTTAAATATTGTACTAATTTTCAGAGTGCTATGATAAAATAACTGATGAAAACATCTTAAGGAAGTATGTTAAGTCACAATTTCTGGGTATTATTCATCATGGTGGTGCTGGTTATATTGTATCCTCATCAGTCAAGGAGCAGGGAGTGATAAATACTGATGCCAAGTTAGATTTTCTTTTTATGGAGTCTAAGACACTAGTCCATGCAATGTTCCACACACAGGTAACATAGGTCTCCTCATTTCAGTTAATGGAAAATAAATAATCCCTCACAGACATGCCTAGAGGTTTGTCTCAGATAATTCTAGATCCTCTCAAGTTTAAAATATACAGTAACCACTACAAATATCACTAAGGAGTTTTTTTTTTTTTTGAATTTGAATAAAGTAACTTTTGAACTCTAAAATATATTGAAAGAGTTTAAAGTCAATTTAGGAAATTTGACCATTATATGTTCTAGTATTTTATGACTCTTTCTGCCTTTTTGTTTTGATATTTCCATTGTATTGCACAAATGTTCAAGGCTTTTTCACTGCCTCAGAGGTTGATGATGTTAAGTTGGTTTTCCTTTATATTTTTAGTAATTATTCAATGATTGGATCATTTTTCAGTCTATTTAAGGTTTTGGTTCATTTTGTCATCCAGTCAGCACTTGAACTCAAACAATAAATTTTCATTAATTATTGTACTTTTAAAGTATGGAATCTCCACTTGATTTGTTTTTTATATTTTTCTTCCAAAATTGCTAATTCCTTTCAACAAATTACCCTTTAGAAACCTCAATGGTTTTCTTTAACAAATTTATGATTGTTCTTTCAAGGCAATTGCTAAAATTGTCGTCTAGGTACACTTAGTTCATGGTGACTCTTTTTTTTTCCCTCTAGTATAGGATACTTCCTCAATTCTCTTTTACAGTTTGTATTATTTTTGGATGAAACATGCTATTTTTCTGCAATATATTTTAATACCCCTGGTTTCTGCTGTCTTGTTTTTTAGAAATTTTAATCATTAGTATTTGTATAGGTTTTGGTTTTAGAAATTTGCCAGAAATATTGTGTAAGTTGACTATTATACTTGTTTAGGCTCTGAGAGATATTCTTTATGATCATTGTTCCCTATCTCGCTTCATAGGAATTGTACCTGGACTGCAAATTCAGCCACTGAAGTGGAAAATCACTTGCATTCTTATTCTTTCAGCCTAACCTTTTGCAGACTCACTTGTTCTTTTCTAGAGAATATTATATTTTGCATTTAATTCTCTATTTCATTTTTCCATTAGAAATGTTTAAAGTACAAAATGATCTTTTGATACATATATCAAATATATAATATATTTACAAATATATATATATATATATATATATATATAATTGATTTTTATAATCTAGACCATTGATTAGTACTATATTTGTTTCCATTTTTTTGTGGCAAGAGCACCAACAATCCAATCTCCAAAGTTGTTCAGTATGTTATACCATATCAAGACTATTTTTCATGATGTACTTAGTTCAGATCTCTAGATTTTTTTAGTATTCTCTTCTGTGTTTACTGGTATATGTGTGTGGTGAGGAGGCCGCTTGTTGGTTCCTGTCCACTAAACCCCAAAGTAATCTCACAGAAACTGTATTAATTAAATCACTGCTTGCCCCCTTAGCTCTAGCTGCTTATTGGCTAACTCTTAGATATTAATTTAGCTCATTTCTGTGTATCTGTGTTGTTGTGGCTTACCTGCTAAAGTTCTGGTGTCTGGTCTCTGGTGGGGTTACATACCATCTTTCTGACTCTGCCACCTTTTCCCAGCATTCCATTTAGTTTTCCCCACCTAACTCTTTCTGTCCTGCTCTGCTATGGACTCAAAGCCATCTGTTACTAACCAGTGGTATTCACAGCACACAGAAGGGAATCCCACATCATACATGTGGTTTAGCTACTAACTCAGACTGTGCAGAAGATAATGTCAGCACTTCTCTGTATCTAATTTGTAAGATGACCTCCTAAATTTTCTGTCTTCTCTCTCGTTCACTTGAATGATTTCAACATATCTGGTCTAATATGGCCTTGAGCCTTTCCTCCCTGCCCTTAAATGAGTCTGTCACTTTGAAGCCTGCAAAGACTTCACTTTTCTGTCTCCCTATTCCCTCCCCACTACCTTTGCAATTTGAGTTCACCATTACTGACTGCAAAGGTGCCATTTTTTCTGTCATTCTCAAATCACTAAAACTATAGCTTTGACAGCCGGGTGGAAGGTGTGTGGAAGGCAATAACCCAAGAAAAGAAGTCTGGAGATTCACAGTGAAATCTTACCACCATTCTCCCCCAATAGTTATCAAAAACGAATTCTTTTTTGTCCCAAAGAAGTTTTCAATTTTCTTTTTTGACTTATATGCTTCTTTTCTGCAGAGGGAAACTATTGTACTTTCACAATTTGTTGTAATATAAGGACTACTTTCTGTACATGATTATGAATTTTAGCTTCTATTTCATAGATGTTAAGTTGATCAGTTGCTTCCTTGAGTGATCTCTAGTTAATTATCTAGCTTTAAAAACTATTCAGTTATCAGTAGTCTAAACCATTTCTATAAAGTTATTATAATGACTGTCTACTTTTTTAAAAAATGACCATATTTATTATTTTTAAGCAGTTTAGCTGAGGTGTAGTAGACATAAATGTGACATGTCTAAATATATACTTTGATAAAATGTTGACATTTGTACCCTTGTGAATTGTCCCGTCAAAGCATCCAGCCTCTTGAAAATATTTCCTTGTTGCTATTACTAAATCTGATCCTCTCCAAATAACCACTGGTTTATTAAGCATTTCTGTGTGACTTCATTTAAAGAATATAATTAATTATATTTGTATTTACCCATATCACTCCACTTATGAAGAGTTGATTCCTCTATATTATGAGTAACATTTTGTAGTATGGATTTAGTGCAGTGTGAACATCCACTCATTATTTGATTAATATTTTAGTTTTTTAGGTTTAGGTTTGATTATTACAAATATAGCTGCTATTATTATTTGTACTGAATTCCTTAAATGCACAATTACTTTCAGTTCTGTTTGTAAGTACCTATCTTATGGAAGACATATTAAAATCTTTATTTTTTCTTCTATTTTTTGAGATTATAATTAAATTAAATTATTTCGCCTTTTCCTTTCTTCCCTCAAACCATAGCATATACCTTTCTTTTCTCTTTTCCAAAATCATCTTTTTTTTTTCATTAATTGAAAGATGTTGACAGCAGGAAAATAGTTTTTCCAAATTTCAATTGATCACACAATACCAAATGATTAACCCTAAAAACATACATGCAAAGAACATCATACAGACTGATCAGAATGTATATGTGTAGTTTTGTTTGTGTATTTGTGTGTATGCATACATATATGTATATAACAACAATTAATGAAAAAATGTTAGATGGTCTTTGACTCTTGAAGGAACAACATCAGTCCAGATTACTGCGTGTTTTGGGGGGAGAAAAGTCAAAATCTCAAGGTTTAAGATTGGTCTATAGACTGTATATATGGCTTAGTAATTCGACTACTTGTACGTCTCCTCTGTTGTTAAGATCTGGTTGTTGAACTGCGGCTCCACTGTTTGTGGGGTAGGCAGGATGGGACCCTTTGGCTTCACAAAGTACTACAAGGCAGAGGCAGGGATGCTGCCACAGCATTGCAGGAATCACCAAGTTACCCCCAACTCAACAGCAGAGAGAGGGGCTCCATTGGGAAATTGATGAGACTTGAAGGAGTTGAGCCCAGAGCTGTCACTGTAGTTTGGCCACTGCCTGGAGGAGGCATGAGCTGAAATGGTCATCTGAGGACCTGGTAGCTGAGAATATCTGAAAGTGCAAGGATTATAGTGACCATCCTGGAAATAGACCACCCTGAATTCCAATCTGAAATAACTGCACCAACATGATGAGGCAGTAAGGCAGGAGCAACTAGCAATGGCAATGTCACTCTTTTATCCTACCATACCCTCAGACTGTACAGGTGTTTGCTATGGAGCAGAGGGAAGATTTGGAACACTATCAAACAGAGATGGAGTCATGCCACTGTAAGGTAAAAGAGTGGGCCAAAGGCACTGCCCACATTGTTGTCTGTAGTTTTTGTCCTGTCTGGTTCCCGCAGTCAAGTCCCAAAGAAATCACACAGAGGTCTACATTAGTTATAAACTGTTTGGCCTAGTAACTCAGACTTATTAATTCTTATAACTTATATTAGCCCATTATTCTTGTCTATGTTAGTCACATGGCTCTGTACTTTTTTTTTTCTTTTTCTTTTTTGGATTTTCGAGACAGGGCTTCTCTGTAGGTTTTGGTTCCTGTCCTGGAACTAGCTTTTGTAGACCAGGCTGGCCTCGAACTCACAGAGATCCGCCTGCCTCTGCCTCCCGAGTGCTAGGATTAAAGGCGTGCGCCACCACTGCCTGGCAAAATTTCCGTGAGTGTAGGCCCCAGCGAGATATGAACTCATGACCCCTGGTTTACAAGGCCAGTGCTCTAACCCCTGAGCTATAGGGCCACACGGCTCTGTACCTTTTTCTGAGAGGCTGCCACCTCTTGCTTCTTTTGTGGCTGGGTCACGACTGTGGAAATGAGCTTTTCTCTTCCCAGAATTCTCCTGTTCTCATCACCCCACCTCTACTTCCTGCCTGGTTGTCCCGCCTATACTTACTGCCTGGCTACTGGCCAATCAGCATTAATTTAAATACAGTTGATAGGGTACAGGCCGTTGTCCCACAGCACAACATAGCTTTCAACTCTATGGCCTTAAGCACTTTTTTTGTCAGACACTTCTTTGTGGCTGGACAGCAACTGAGAAGGGGAGACCTCATGTCTATACCCACCATTAAGGGGCACCTTTGGGGTTCAACCCTAAGACTCTCTTTAGGGTTCAGAATGGACTCAGCAGTAAGTGAAAAGGACTTTTTTGTGAGGGTGAAAGAACTCTTTTACACATGCTTTTCCCAATTGGTGTCTTTATTGTTCTGTTTCTATCCTATTTCTCCTGCCCTAACTCTAATTCCTTCTCATCCTGCTTAAAAAGTCTTCTCCTTACAGGAGCCTTGAAGTGATTAAAAAAAATCACAAGACTTACTTCTCATTGGTAAAAAGTACATACCTAGGATAAGTAATAGGAAACTGAACCATTACCATGGCATCACAAGGGTCCAAGGTTACAGGAATGGGACTGTGACCAGACATGGGGTACAGTACCCAATGACAAACTTTGAGATATAGATCTATTGTTATCAGACTGGCAAGCAGAGAATTGGTGTGCTTTTCTTAGGGTACATTATATAGTAAGCTGGTTAGACATCTATGACTCTGACTTTGTATCATTGAAAACTTTTAAACTTAATGATCTATTTACAAAAGCCATTAGTCTAGTTTGCATTTGCTCTGAAGTGAAGGTCAGATAATGGTGTGCAGGTAGTTTGAGCAAAAGAACAAACCAGGCTTTTAAGTAACTACTGTCCTCATAGATCTAGTTATGAAGGATGCATGTCACAGTATATAATCTATATATAAAACTATACAGTTAAATAAGAAATCATCTTCCTGACCATCTACAGATATATGTTCCCATAAGACTGAGATGTAATTATGAGATTAAATATACACTTTACATGAAAAGGCATGGTAATGGGGAGATATCATTACTGGTTTTGCACAAGTAAAATTACAGACAAAAACAGTTTTCAGAGTCAGTGATCTGCAAGCATTTCTGACAGGGTACCTCATCAGGGAATACTTCCTCTGGTCGGTTGACATCTGACCTTCTTAGCCTGAAAAAAAAACTACATAACTTATCATGTGTTATGAGAATGGGTTAGGCCTTGAAAATGTAACATGATTTTTCATAATTTGGCTATGAGAGAAAGCTCTGTAAAGCTATGCAGGAGAAGCAGTGTATAACTGTGAGAGAAGGCAGCTGTGGAAAAAGGAAAATGTTAAAGATGAGAAAGCATGAGAGAAGTGTGAGAGAGTGAATGAGCGAGGGAGTTAATAGTAACAATAATGTATAAGTAGGTGTGTGTGAGTGAATGTGTGTGTGAGTGAGTAAGAGAGTAACAGAGAGGGACTGTGTAAAAGAGTTGCTGCTACTTTGAGGAACTGTGCTCAGGAGCTCTGTCAAGTGCTGTATGATGAGATGACATGTAAATGAGATGTATAGCTGTGACTGTGTGGATATTTTTGACTTGTGGAGACAAGGAAGATGAAATGTATGTGAAAGAAAGATGTGTAGTCATGTGAAAATAGACGTAATTGTGTGTAGAGATGTATGACCTTGCAGAAGAGAGATGTCTGCAAATAAGGAGAGATATGTAGCTGTATGTAAAGTATATAGTTGTATAGGTACAGAGATTATCAGAAAAGATTGTTTAAGATGAAGTAAAAGATAAAGTTACCATCAGAAAGCATGTGATTTCTTATTTTTACTGTCAGATATAAAACTTTCCTGAAATCCTGCTACTCTGTGGTCTTCTATTGACTACACTGGAGCAGTTCTGGGAGCTGGCTTCCCGGGCTGCGTTAAAAGATTATGGACAGTTATGTGAGAGTCCTCTAACAAGTAACATAAATTTTAGCAAGGAAAAATGTCCTCGTAGACAAACTCCCTTGATCCCTAATATAGAAGGAACTTTAGTAGTTTCTTAAGATACGGACATTGAACTATATGATAAAAGTATAGTCTCATTCTAAATAGGAACATGGAAAATAAACAGTGTTGTTAAATTAAATATGCATCTCAAAATGAATTTTGTTTATCTACTTTTGTCAGATACACAAATTGAAATACTGAGAAAACCTGTAGGAAAATATATTGCAATAAAATTTTGAAACTGGGCAATAGATAAATGACTTTTGGCTTTCTTAGTAATTTGTGGGAAAAGCATTTAAAGGTTTGAGTCAAGAAAATATTGCATTACTATTATGTTTTATGTTGATTTATATGGGCTTTTTATATCTATATATGTTAAATATGTTTTATATTCAATTTACGACATATTTTCAAAAAGTCCTTTGTTTGTGAATTCCTGTTTATTTCCTGTCATTTAGTGTTTCTTGATCTTGATATAGATGTGAGGTAATTTGGACACTATTCAAAACACAATAATTATGAGGCAATTTTGAATAATAATGATAATAATAATTATATATTAAACCCCAACACTTTATTCTTATATGGTTTTAGCTTTGACTATTTTTATTTAGTATGAAATTTAATCTAATGTAAGAAATGAGAAAAAATGACTTTCTAATTTGTTAGATGTTTTCCAAACCCTATCCAGCAACCTGTTTGCATTATGGGTAGTCCATGTATCATCATAAAATTTAAATATTTAAGTTATGAAAAATTAAATATTGTAAATTAGAAGGGTGATATTAGTAGTTTTAATTATTTAAAGTTATGTAAGCACCATTTTCTCTTTCAGGACCTGCATTCATATTAAATGTTTTTGATTGAATGAATAAAATATTATTGAGTATTTGACCATGCCCTCCTGAATGGTTGCTTTGAACACCTTCAAAAAATTACTTTGATCAATTGCCGACTGAGATGAACTTAGCCGACAGGTTCATGAAAGACCTAAATAACAGCGCCCCCATTCAGCAGGAAGCAGTTTGGAGAGAAAAAAAAAAAACTGTTCCCATGTTCCCAAATATTTGTTTATAAATGTTCTTTTACATTTAAAGGGGAATATGATATAGATATGAATAATTTTCATTAGTATGTATTTTAAGGTCAATTTTGTTATATGTATATGTATTTCTGACCTTGACTAAGGTATTGTGATTGTGTAGTTCATGTAAAAATGTAATGTTAATGGATAATCATTAATAATAGTCAAGCTTGTAGTCATATTAGTTAGATTTTCTAGACGTGCATAGACATGTTTCAGATAGGCATTCTTCATACCTTTCAAAGACTACAGAATATGGCATTTAATGTTTTAATAACTTAGGGATTTTCTTGACAATGAGACATGTCTGCTCCTGGCAGCACCAATCTACTTCAAAAGGAAGATGGGCATCGAAGAGGCTCCTTATGGAGTTTTATAGCCATTTGGGCAAGAAACTGCTCTTACCTGGACTGTTGCATAAACTGGACACAGAGAACCCCCAGAGAGAGGACTGCTGAACTTGCCTAAAGGTGAGATGATCTTTAGGGATTCCTGAAAGAGTCTGCGAGACATTCTGCAGGACACAGCAGATAGTGACTGAAATGCCTTTGAAATTTCCTGCTTCATGGAAATGTCTGCTGGAAACTATGGGCCTGTAGGCTGAAGATGGATGCCCCAACAGTACAGAGGAACTTTGGGTGACTTTCCAGGCAGCAAGATGTCTCTGTGATTTCTAGAGTTCTGTAAATTGCTTAGGTAATATTATATCCTTCTGGAGTCTTTGATGGAGTTGAAGAATAGATAGATAGTTATAGTTTTCCATTGTTATGATAAAAGATAAAGTAGATATAAATATTGTAACTGTAATTTTTGCTTGATAACTGTTTTGTTATATGTAATTTTACTATGTTAAAGTGAAAGCCTTTCCTTTTTGTTTAAACAGAAAAAGGGGAAATGATGTGGGAAGGTCATATGTCAATCTGTTGTTTCATTGGTTAATCAATAAAGAAAACTGCTTGTTCTGATAGGTCAGAAAATTAGGTAGGTGGAGTAGACAGAACAGAATGCTGGGAAGAAGGGAAGTGAGCCAGACCCCATAGCTCTCCTCTCTGAGGCAGACACGATGAAGCTCCAGCCCAAGATGGACGTATGCTAGAATCTTCCTGGTAAGCCACCACCTTGTGATGCTATACGGATTATTAGATATGGGTTAGTCATGATGTGAGAGTTATCCAAGAAGAGGCTAGATATAATGGGCCAAACAGTGCTTATATGAATACAGTTTGTGTGTTGTTATTTCAGGGCATAAGCTAGCCAGGTGGCCGGGAGCTGGGTGGCAGGATCTCAGCCCGCAGCTTCCACTACAAGTATTAAATTATCTTTTATACAATTTATCTAAGTCCCTCTGTTATTTTAATAAAACTTCTACATTATCTTCATTGCTATTTTCAAAGGGTTCTTTAAGCCTTTTCTAAATTCTACAAGTAGAAGCATTACTCCCACCTCTTTTCTTTCACACCTCTGTACATCAGTGTGCTAACTTACAATTATCGGCTTAGTATCTCTTTCCTTTTCTAAACTGTGAACTCTTCAGAATCTTGGGTTGATCATTAAATCCTATCAGTTTCTCTTGAGTTTAACATAGTATCTCATATTTAAAATGAAATGAATATACTATGAGAAGTGGAAATATAACAAATCATGTAATTCATGCTTTTAGTTTTCAGACTATGACTAAACCTGGAGAGAAACTCAGGATACTGTGACTTAAGTTTTATGTGGCACACAAGCTTCAGTCCTACTTTTGACAAAACTGTAGAGTCAAATTCTACCAGTTCCAGAAAAGGCAGATCAGAGATTGAGACCTTGGACACTTAAACTCTAGGCCCTCTTTCCCCAGAAACCTACAAAGAAGGTTATGGAGTAATCTCAAAGATCTTAATGGTACTAGTCTCAATTTTCAGCAAAGAATCAGTGAGTTATATTACTGATTTTTATATTAATTAGCATTTGTAAAGGTTTTAAAATGATGTAGTAAATTCCATATAGTAAATCCCATATAAATACCCTTTAAAGTAAAATTATTAGTGTAGCTCATTTTTAAAACAAATGATCAGTAATAAAGCACATTTTCATAAGTAATTCAAGTCTCCGACACTCAGTCTTTTCAGCCTCCTAATGCGATTTGAGAATGTTTTTCCATTTGCTATTCAATTGACTTCACAACTAATTTCTTCAAGAGAGTATAGGTTTCTTTTGGAGATACTGTGTATCTTGGCTTACTATGTGATTATTCAGCTATTATTATGTTCCATGGGTTTCAATGTCCCTATATGGAAACAAAGAATTGGGTATATTATTTTTTGCATTGAAACATTTTGTAATTCCACATCTACTTCCTGAGATCATCAAAGCTAAAAAGTTCTATGGGATTTTCTTTTGTTTCTTAGGGGATCTGGAAGCAGAGTAAAAGCCTCCTTTTTAGTACTCATCTTAGATATTGTCAACTCTGTATCAATGAGAACTTGCAGTTTAATACTTTTTTGTGTGAACAACCATAGGTAAGAGAGCATGGACATGTAAATTTACACGTCCATGCTCTCTTGCCATAAGATTAGGGCTAGATAAGAATAAAAATTCTAGGTACTTCTTATTCTTTTGCGTGTTGGAGAGGGTTCGAGCAGCATGAAAATATTTATTCAATAAAAAGTGCATGCATGTGTACTAACTTGTAGAAAATAAAGCTTGGAAAAATGTGTGTTTTAATGACAATAAATTTCAAAGGTATATAAATGGAATAATGACAGTGTCTACTATAATAATAATAATACCAACTTACATATAGTTTCATGTGCTATACTGTGATTGTCTGTGATTAACCAAAGTCTATAAATATAATGTGAAAATTCTAGAAATAAACTATTAAAATATTAAAATGCATTTTTACCATCACTTTTCTTCCTCCAGACCCTTCTTTATATCAACTGTATTGCTATTGTTTTTCATTTTTATTAAATGTATATATGTATATTCATACACATATCTATTTTTAAATTTAACCTGCTCAATCTGTGTAATGCTAGGTATATATGATTTTAAGGTTGAAATTTTGAGACTAGATTACCAATGTGTGTGCTTTTCCCTGGGGAAGACTACCTCTTCCTCTCCCAACTTTACTCAGTTGACTGTACTTATTTGCATAGTGTTCTAGTCTCATGATATTTTTTTCCCATAAAATTTTGTATGCCCATTGATATTGTCCTTGTTCAGCTCATGATTGGGTAGTCATATTGGTGACATATTACTGGTATTGTTTCTGTCATTACTAACAGACACAACCTAACAGAAAACTTCCAGATCATCTGTCTCTCACAGTCTTTAAACCCCCTCTTTCTTAGTGTTCCCTGAGCATTAGGTGAGAAAATGCTTTACAGATGCATCCACTGGGACTGGGCTCCACATCTATGCATTTTTATTTCTTTTGGTTTTCTGTAGTGGCTTCCCTCTATTGCAAAGAGAAAATTCCTTGATGAGGCTGAATATTAATACATCTGTGGATATAAAAACAGATGTTTATAATTCAGTGTTAGGGATTATGCTGATTTAGTAAATTAGTGGTTGTAGATTTTCCTCCAATAACCATGATTTCACTAATACTGAGTAGTTAGCTAGGTTTACAGCATCAAGCAGGGTATCTCTCCAGTTGAGTGGATCTTATGTTCGACTAAACAATTGTTGATTCCTGCCAAAGTATATGTGTTACTACTGTACCCTTAGGACATCATGCCATATTGTTTGTTTGTTGTTATGATTCATAGGCATCATAGCTGGGTAGCACTGCAAGTTGTCTACTTCCTTTGGAAGCTTGCATGGTGTCTTCTGTTTCCAGGAAGGCTAGTTCTCAGGGAGATGGCATTCAAGTCAGTTCCATCTCAGGGGCATCTGGGCTATTTTTCTGAAGCGCAGGTATTTTCATCAGCAAGGGTTTACTGTCTACCTCTCTGGGGGCAGTAACTAAGGGAAAGAGAAATAGGTTGTATGTTTGGGGAGTCTTTTGGACAGCCATGATCAACAACTCAAAAGAAGGTTTCTCATGTCTGGTATTGGGGTTTTGTTAGGTTGTCTTTGGGTCTTGAAAAGTGCCACTATCAACCCAGATGAGAAAAGTTATGAAAATAATTATAGGAATTTTTAGTAAATAGTTAATAGTATGATTCCTTGTGACTTTTTAGGCATCCTTATTGTTAGTTTATCTACCTGCCTCCTCTGTACTTACCTCTCATCCCATTCCTAAAGAGTTCACCTTTTCTCTTTCCCCCTTAAGATCACTTGATACTGCTTTCCCACTTTACCTTCTTCTGCATTTACCTCCTTCCCTTTATACTTTTCCCATCTTTCCATCAGATGACTAGTGTTTTAAAATTTCTCTTCATTCTGTTCCATTCAGAGCATCAAGTGAGTACATACCTATAGTAACTATATAAACCAGGAAGGAGAAAAGAGACCATTGCCAGGATAGGTAAAGGGGTTTGGGTAAGCAAGAGACAGGAGAGCAGCAAGGTAAAAGTCATCTGATGGAAATAATTTCTATAAAAATATTTAGGATAGATTTTTAACCAAGTTACTATACTGATCTCAACTAACCCAGAATAGCAGTTAAAACCACAAACAGATGTTATTAACCTACATTTATGTTTCTTCCAACATTTTTAGGATATTTTTGTTTAAGGTTGCATTCAACATGTTTGCTATTTTCAGCAATTGATTAACACAACACAACATACACACTATTATGTGTCAGTTGAGTGGAAATATGCATTTAGCTTATATTATAGAAAACTGTTTACTTGGAATATGCAAGGCCACTATGTCTATATTATTTATCTCATTTCTTCTCAACACAAGGTATAGCACCATTATTCCAAGATTATGTACACAGTATTACAAGAGAAAGCACAAACATAGTTGAATTTGATATATCCATATAGACAGATAAATGTAATATATTTAATGTTGTATAGTATCGCGTTTTTAGAAACCTATTGTTTTTTTAAACCTATACCTTATTTTAAAAGGCACTATGTTAAATGCCAATACAAGTATATTTACAGAATTAATTTTATCCTGCGATGTAATACAAATAAAGCTAAATATAACAGGTAATTATTGATCATAAGCCATGCCATGTGCATTGATTTGTGTCACTATAATAATATAATCTATAACCAAATTTAAAAGAACTCACAAAAGACATAATCTGAGAAGTCACACAGCCACATGATCATAACTATACTTGAGACAATTAGTATGCATATTGGTAATTATCACACACATTTATCCACATCACCTCTTCAAACCTTGTCACTCTATTTTTGTTATATTCACTTGTGTATTTAGAATATCGTGTACATTTTCCTGGTCACAAATTTGGAGATTTTTCATGGCTAACCCCCTTTTCTCAAAAGTGATTCACTCTAGTAGAAAGGAAAGCAAAACAGTGTTCTCTGCAGCCTACGCAACAGATTCTGTTCCTTGGTAGCTCATAGCTGTGAGTCAAACCTCGTTCCCAGCAACTGATTTTCGTAGTGCAGCTTTAGAAGCTCTAGTTCTCAGCTGATCTTTCCCTCAGCAGTAATTCTCACTTATTTAAGGTGTCACACCTGTTGTTGTGGTGTTGCCTTTCTATTGGGTCATTTCCATCAAGATCACCTTAGGGCCTATGAACCTAGCACCCCTTCTTTTGAAATATTCTTTCTGTTATTTTCCTTATAGCATAGTGGTAAGCACAGCAGGTTTGGGGATAAAAATACTAGCACTTGAATCTCATCTTTACCACCTAATTTCAAATTACCTACTTTCTTGCCTTCTTAGCTATGTTATGTTTTGAATTTGCACAATTAAAATACTTTGTTCAGATACTTTGAGATTAAGTTAACAAACGCGAAATGTTTACAGTTATATATAATGTTAAAAAGTGCTCAAAAATATTTGCAATATCTTGCTCAGGTATCCTGTCCCCATGCCTCCAATTTTTGAAAATTAGAGATTTAACCATTTTATCTTCATCTCCATATTGAAAAGTACTGGTTCTGTGTTATGTAATTAACTTGTTCCTTGTCTATCTCTTCATCATCATAATTCTTCTGGAAATACATACCCCAAATTGCTTTCATGAACACATGTTTCTTGTTTACTCTAATCATTATTTCATCCCCAGTGTGTTGAATTGTGCATGGAACATTCTAGGTGTTAAAGATTAACTAGTCGCTAAATGTGACAAAATGAATCAGTGGTAATTTTCAAAGATAGTTAAGCCCTTCATGGTACAACTGTATTATGTGCAATCCCACAGAACTTCTTCAGTACATTTTTACTTACTTTGCATGGATTGCTTGGGTTTATTTACCCACTTTGGAAAAGAATTTGAAGGAAAATTAAATCAACATAAACTTGAATGTCACATTTGGCTGTTAATCCAGACAAAAGGGCAACATTTATTTGGTCTTGTGATGGAAGAAGTGCTAGGGGATTTTGGTTCGTAATGCCACAAGATCTCTCTTTTGTGCATCCTTTAGAGTGTGAATATTGATATTCAGGAAGAAAAGTTCATTTAAAAGCCATCAGTGATGACAATAAACTATGCCAATGTGTTAGAAAGGGGTTCTCTTGCAGAAACTATAACATGAATGCATATTTATATATGAAAGTCATTTACCAACACATTGGATAGTGCCCTTGTTTATTGCTTTGAGAACATTCTGAGACATTCTTCAAATGGTTGCTTCCCATATATTAGTGCTTGAGAAAAACTCAAGCCAAGTGTTATACATGATTAAAGTGCTCCAAAAAGGATATAAAATACTATAGTCTATATACAGAGTTGTTGGCAGAGGCTGCTTGTTTATTCCCAGCTTCCCTGACTTAAAATAACCATACAGAAACTGTATTAATTAAATTACTTAATCATATTGCTAGCTAGCTCTTACATCTAGAATGAACTCATATCCATTAGTTTATATATTACCATAAGGATCATGGCTTACCAGCAAGGTTCCAGCTGGCAGCTCTCGTCTTTTCCCTTCTGGTGGCTACATGGCATCTCTTTGACTCTGCCTACTCTATCTATCTATCTGTCTATCTATCTATCTATCTATCTATCTATCTATCTATCTATCTATCTATATGTGTTCTAGCCTGGCTATATTCTGTTAAGCTATTAGATGAAAGAAGAGTCTTTATTAACCAATAAAATCAACACATATACAGAAGGACTTCCCACACCACAGAGCAGGTTATTATGTGATTTCCCATAAGAACCGATGTTTTTGAATTTCAATTAATGAAGATCATCTTATTCTTGGGTTGATTCCCTCAAACATCAATCATCTATTTCCTTTCTATAAGAAAGTAAGAATTCACTATAAAATATCAAAGTAGAAAGTAGCAAACAAAAAAAAAAGAAAAAGAATGCAAGTAACTAAAATTTGCACTGTGAACATTCTGTGTTTCTTTCTGAAGATTTTATTTTCTATTTGCAGTTCCCTCTATGTGTATGTTTTGTATGTTTATATTCACTAAAATATTGAATAGGGATTTCTATTCATATCAGAACAATAACTACTTTGAACTACTGTCGTTGTGGAAATAACTAAATTTCTTATTAAAATATTTATTAAACCATTGTAAATTGCATTGTGAACTCTCTGGAAAATTAAGAAAAAATTCTCATAGGCTAGAAAGAGAGTGAAATTGGAAATTCAGAAAAATAAATGTGCATAGAAACTAATTTTGTCTAAAGGCATCTGTCAAATCCTAAGATTTTAAAGTTACTTCCCAGTAAGTTTCTTGTGTCTTTCTCCTTCAGCAGCTACATGGAATCTGCCTGATTTCTATATTCTTTCTCCCTGCATTCCGTTTAGTTTTCCCACCCAGCTGTATTCTGTCCTGCCATATGCCAAAGCACCTTCTTTATTAACCAATGGTAATAAAACATATTTATAGCATATAGAGGGGAATTTCACTTCAATATTATAACTGTAATCCTTACTTTATAACTGTCTTATTGTCTTGAATTTTACTATGTTAGATTTGAAACCTTTTTTGATTAGTCAGAAAGGGGGAAATGCTGTGGGATAACACTTCTGTACACTGGGAATATACGTTTCTCTCATTGTTTGACAATAAAAGCTGCTTTGGTCTGTAGCAAGGCACAATATAGCTAGGCATGAAAGCCAAACTTTATACAGGGAGAAAGAAGGGTGTGAGAGAGACTTGATCTAGTCACCCAAATAACAAGATATCAGAGAACCAGTAAGCCACAGGCCACATGACGATATATAGATTAACAGAAATGCGTTAATTTAAATGTAAGAGCTACTTAATAAGCCTGAATGTAGGCTAAGCATTCTATAATACACTGAATCAATTCACACAATGGTAAAAGGAAGGCTTTACCATTACTAAGGTCTAGAGCAATTGATTCCTTGACATGGCTACACTCATCAATAATGCCCGTTCACTCATGAGTTCATTCTCTCCGTACACATTCACTTAGTGCTTCCTTGACCATCTATGCCCACTAGTAACACATTTTTTCTATGTATATGCTTATGTTACACCGAAGGCCCATGAAGATTATTGAGTGATGGGAGTAAGTGCAATGAAAACCATGTATCAACGTGTGCCAAATCTAGTCAAAGATGTGATATAATAACTAGTAGTGTAACTGATATATTGTCTATTTGCATTAGGGTACTCTAATTACAAAATGACTATTTGTTTTCAAGAGTAACATTAATTATCCAATGGTATTAATAGTAGTAATTGTAGTAACAATGCTAAAAGAAAATGAATAGTGGTAATAGTAGTGGAACAGCAGCAAATACCAGTGATATATGGGCATAAAACTAGATGCTTTCTTTACCTGCAGATATTATTCAGTCTACAAAATAATTTTTCAAGGGGACACTGGCAGCTTCATAGTTTTCATGAAGAAATTGGAGCTCTCAGAGGTTTTGTAGAACTTACCTCTGAGTCAAGATCTATCACAATTTGTAACATATCACCTTTTTTGCAGTGCTTCTAGAACCATATTCTTAGGTACAATGCATATTCTTTTTCTGAGTAAGGAGAAGGCAACACATCCTAAGGGTTCTCTGCTTGTAACTGAATTCATATAGTTCTTACTTAAAAGAAACACCATCCCACCCTTAAGCATCTGTATCTAAGACATTTCTCAGCTGAGCTGACAAAGCTACCATCCCTTCTTGGGGATCACAGCTTCAGTATGAAATACTGTCTCTTTGGCCATCTTCCCTGCTTCCACTGCAGCTATTTTATCAATGCAATGTATCACTTTCATTTCTATGTTAATGATCACTAGAAGTAGCTTTGCTCAGCAAATCCTGTGTCTTTTTGCAGAAAGACCCATAGAAGACCTGAATCTTTCTCTTTCTCTTTCTGTTTTCCTTCATCGTTATTTAAATAGTCTAAAATTCACACAGGAAAAACAGAATAGCAAACATCCAACAACATCTCCTATTCAACATCTAGGATAAGGTTTACATTTGTAACCATTGCTAACTGCTATGTAGCTCACTCTTGGACTTCCTTGTATATTTTAAATATATGAGAAAATTCAAGATTATTACTTAACTAGGAAAGCAACTCTTTTATGTCACTAAATCTCTTTTTGAAGAAACTTTATTTTTCCCTATTGAAGCCTAAAAGTCTAAAAACAAATTTGCATGCAACACAACATCAGCTTTTCTTGCTTATATTGAACGTTTCCCAGAAGATTTACAAGTACTCTTTCCAAATAGTAGATTTGCTGGTCCAATGAGATGACTGAAAGAATGATATTGATAAAGGAACATGCATTTATTACATAGTATTTTAAAACTGTTTGCTTACTGGAAGCAATCACTGGGAAGAACCCAGTGCAGGAAATGAGAATACCCACTGTGTTACTAAACAAACATGAGCTATTGAAATTTTCACTTGATGGAGGAAGGTCATTGGTTAATTATAATAAACCAACTGCTTGGCCTCATAGCTTAGAACATAGATGGGAGGAGGAAACAGAATAGAATTCTGGGCGGAAGAAGAAGTGAGGTCAGACTCTGCTCTGCTCCGAGATAGACCCGACAACTGTGCTGCTCTCTGGAGCAGAGACACCATGATGGATGGAGGCTAGAATCTTCCCGGTAAGCGCACCTTGGGGTGCTTACACACATCATTAGAAATGGGCTAGTCCAGGTGCGAGAATTAGCCTGTAAGGGATAGAGTTCATGGGACAAGCAGTTCTTAAATGAATACAGTTTGTGTGTTGTTATTTCGGGCATAAGCTAGCCAAGCGGCCGGGGTGTTGGGGACGCAGCCCCGCAGCTCATATTTCAACAGATGGCGCCCAGACGTGTGGACAACTGAATTCACTGAAAGCCTGTGAAAGCTCGGGAAAGAGTAAAGCATGCATGTTTTCTTGGTAGCAACAATTTTTCAGGTCTACTCTGATTGCTAGAGGCAAGCAAGCGCTCTCATCTAAGAGAGGCTTCATGACTCAGCTTCAGCTGCAAAACCCTGCAGCTCATTAAGAGGTCCTGCCACAAAACACTTAAATGGTGTTGACAAAAAGCTGAACACATGCTTTTTGGTTTTCAGCCATAGCAGGAAAAAAGCTGCGCCGTTTAAAAATGCTGGCTTTCTGGGCCATCCTGCCAGGGCAAACTCTGACTGTTTGAGGCAGGGGGGGCGACTACCGAGAGAGGACTTGACTGTTGTCTGTTGTAGCTCGCACTTGCTGGCAGGGACCTTGAAATGCCATAGAGTTGTGGCAGTAAACATGGCTACAGCCTGTATCTCCGCCATGAGGCTGGAAAGCTAAGGAATGGACTGGATCTACCTGACAAAGCCACAGCTTTAATCCTACTCATATTGTTCAGTAATTTAAAGGCTTGTGTGGTCAGAAAAAGAGAGATATACAGTAAAGAGAGATTCAAAGACAAAGAAAATGTTTAAATGATTTACAGTGTTAAAAATATATGCAAGCTAAAAGTTAAAAGTTCTTTTTTTCCTTGTTTTATTTTTTTAATTTATTTATTTATTTATTAAAGATTTCTGTCTCTTCCCCACCGCTGCCTCCCCTTTCCCTCTCCCTCCCCCAAACAAGTCCCCCTCCCTCGTCAGCCCAAAAAGCAATCAGGGTTCTCTGCCCGGTTTTTAAAGAAAAAAAAAGTAAGAAAAAGAGAAGTTGTGTGTGGTAATACACGCCTTTAATCCCAGTGCCTAGAAGGCAGAGATAAACAGATCTCTGTGAGTTCAAGGTGTAGTAGCAAACACCTTTAATCCCAATGCCTGGGAGGCAGAGACAGGCAGATCTCTGAGAGTTCAAGTAGAGCCTGGTCTACAGAGTTATTCCAGGTCAAAGAGATACAGAGAATATAAAATAAAAGTAAAAATAAACTTAATAGAGGTTAAAATAAAGCATACAAAGATGGAAAATACACAGAGAATCTTGATACTGTATACTATTATGCTCTCTTTGAATTGTTTGAATGCTGAGGAAGGAGCAACAGATGCTAAAAGATATTTGTTTATAAATGCTGCTGAACTAATCCAACGTAGAGATTTTGATGCCTTGACTTTGAAATTTGGATCTAAGAACATGATACTTTGGAAAGGAGTTTCTTTTTTTTTGTTTTCACAGAGGATGAGACCCTGTTCATTTCTTCTATTCCGGTATGGTATGATAGACCACGCCCTCCTGAATGGTTGCTGTGAATACCTTCAGAAAATTGCTTCGCTCAACTGCCAACTGAGATGAAACTAGCACACAGGTTATACCATGAAAGACCTAATTAACGACGCCCCCATTCAGCAGGAAGCAGTTTGGAGAGAAAAAACTGTGCCCATATTCCCAAATATTGTTTATAAATGTTCTTTTACATTTAAAGGGGGAGATGATAGAGGTATGAATAATTTACATTGATATGGATTTTGCTTTAGTGATTTAAATTTAAGGTTAATTTTGTAATGTATATAGGTTGTTAATGGATAATCATTAATAATAGTCAAGTTTGTAGTCATGCTAGTCAGATTTTCTAGATATATGGATATATATTTCAGTTAGATTGGCATTCTTCATATTTTTCAAAGACTACAGAATATGCTATTAAATGTTTTAACAACTTAGGACTTTTCATGACAATGAGACACTCTGCTCTTGGCATCACCAATGTACTTCAAGAGGAAGATGGGAATCAAAGAGGCTCCTTATGGAGTTTGATAGCCATTTGTGCAAGAAACTGCTCTTGCCTGGACTATTGCATAAACTGGACACAGAGAACCCGCAGAGAGAGGACTGCTGAACTTGCCTAAAGGTGAGATGATTTTTCGGGGTTCCTGATTCATGAAAGAGTCTGCAAGACATTCTTCAGGACAAGCAGATAGTGACTGCCTTTGAAATTTCCTGCTCTTTGGAAATGTCTGCTGGAAACTATGGGCCTGTAGGCTGAAGATGGATGCCCCAACGGTACAGAGGAACTTTGGGTGACTGTCCAGGCAGCAAGATGTCTCTGTCATTTCTAGAGCTTTGGATTTCTTGTTTGCTTAGGTAATATTGTATCTTTCTGGATTCTTTGATGGAGTTAAAGAATAGTTAGTTATAGTTTTCCTTAGTTATGATATCGATTATTGTAATTTTTACTTGATAACTATTTTGTTATACGTGTAATTTTGCTATGTTAAGTTAAAGCCTTCCTTTTTTTGTTTAAACAGAAAAAGGGGAAATGATGGAGGAAGGTCATTGGTTAATTATAATAAACCAACTGCTTGGCCTCATAGCTTAGAACATAGATGGGAGGAGGAAACAGAATAGAATTCTGGGTGGAAGAGGAAGTGAGGTCAGACTCTGCTCTGCTCCGAGACAGACCCGACAACTCTGCTGCTCTCTGGAGCAGAGACACCATGATGGATGGAGGCTAGAATCTTCCCGGTAAGCGCACCTTGGGGTGCTTACACACATCATTAGAAATGGGCTAGTCCAGGTGCGAGAATTAGCCTGTAAGGGCTAGAGTTCATGGGTCAAGCAGTTCTTAAATGAATACAGTTTGTGTGTTGTTATTTCGGGCATAAGCTAGCCAAGCGGCCGGGGTGTTGGGGACGCAGCCCCGCAGCTCATATATCAACATTCACTTTTCCTAAATGTTTGATTTATATGTTGCTAAATGTGGGAATGGTCAAGAGTGAGAGCTGATGGTGCCTTCACCGTCAAGAAGAGTCATTCTCTACCTGTCATTTTGAATGTTGACAGCAGAGGCCTAAGATGACCAACCACAATGTAGGAGAATAAATATTTTGAATTAATGGCGGAACCTAATGTGGTAAATTTTCATTTAGTTTGACTTCTCCATGATTCCACACTTTGCCTTCCTTTGAGATTCTGTAGCTGGTAGTATGATTTCTTCTTTTGGCTATTGGCCTGTTCACAGGTTCAGAGGGTGCTAGAGGATAGCACAAAGCAGGAGAGTCTGGAGATATTTTGTAGTGTTTCCATTGGGATTCCTATCTAGATTCTGCTAAGAATAGTCTTAATATCTTCACTGATCATATATGGCCTGCTCATTCCTGATGTAATTCTTTCCTACCATAGCAGTAATCCTCATAGGTCAGCCATATACTATGTTCCCTAGTATCTTTCTCTGCCACTTGGTGATGAATGGCTCCCAAGGGTCAGCTATAGCTTCTGGATTTTGGCAAGCTTCTTTCCCACTGCCGTAGTGTGTGTTTTGAGGGGTAGTCATGTCTTTCTATTCAGAAGTATGAACATCGACTTTGGGAAGGCTTCTATGTTTATTCCTTGTTCAGTCTCTCAACTTTACGGTAACACTTTCCTCAGCAGTGATTCATGTTTACCGACAACAATTTTTATATATTTCTTACTCAGTATAGTAATATGATTTGAGTATGTGTCTTCAGAATGGACATAAAATGGTATATTTAATAATTAATATGGATAGCCACATATATATTAATATTTGTGTGAATATGTGTGATAGAGATTACAATAAATAAAACTTTTAAATGCAAGGTTCAAAAGTAAATTTAGATGTCAGGAAAACCCTTGAGAAAAATGCTTAGATGTAGAACTTTCCTCATTTACAAATGGGCCAGTGCTTTTGGGAAAGGGAATCTTATGAGGGAAAATGAAAGTGATAAAATCTATATATTAAGTTTCAAAACAATGATTTCAAAAAAAATTAAACTAATGCCGGGCAGTGGTGGCGCACTCCTTTAATACCACACCTGCAAAAGCAAGTATATCTCTGTGAATTCGAGGCTAGAGTGGTCTACAAAAGCTGGTTCTAGGACAGGCTCCAAAGCTACAGAGAAACCCTGTCTTGAAAAAAAAATAAACTAATAAACTAATTTCACTATTTTTGAACTCAAAGAGGTCTTTAAAAATTAAATTGTTTTAAACTCATTATTTGCTATCTTAATAAATGTGGTTTTCAATTTAATTTGTTTTGAAGTTACTGTTTTAATTGTAATAAAAGTTTTAATTTTTTATTTTTGTTATCTTACTTGTGTTAATTGCTTTCAATCAAGCTTTTGCCTCTACCTTGACAACTCCCAGGACCAATTTCCAGAGAATCAATGTCATGTAGGGAAATGAGTATACACTACAGCTTTAGACAGTGCACATGTTATGATATGTTGGTGAGAAGAATAAGTACTGTATATATACTAGTCTTTTTTAAGCATCTAGACATTCTCCTGTTCTGAAATATTGGAGGAATCGTGCATTATCCTATAACAAAGACTACAAAAACAGTTTCCAGACATTTCTTTTTCCCCACATGACCTCTCCCATTATTAAAGGAAAATTAACTTCCCTTTATGTAAAGCCTTTATGCACTCTGGTTTAATTTCTTTCTTAGATTTTTTTTTGGTGTCTTAAAGCCAATTAGCTTCTCAATTATACTTTTTATTTTATCATCATAAATATAAGCTATAATATTTTCCAACTTTGTTGCTAGTTTCATTTTACATTCAATATTAAAATAATTATAAACATCAGGTTTGGCCAAAGTCATTAGTGCCAACTTTATCAACAAACCCAAAAGGATGCATCTCATTCTTGATTTCATTTTTCAATACTGACCACTCCTTTTTGAATTACTGTTTTCTACTGGCTTTTCATCATACTTCTCTTTGTTCATTGGAAATCCATCATAGTCCATTTGAGAGGAGTTTCTTTGAAATGTTCATGTTTCTCCAGTTTGAGATTTTAAACCCTTCTATGTCTCTGCATCCATTGTGCAAATGATTTCATGAATTCCAGTGACCATAACCAGTACTTTTCAGATCTGTATTGTAACCTGAAGTTCTAAACCTCAGTTCCTCAGAGAACAGATTTTTACAGGAATATTGAGGTCAAAATGAAATAAATATAGTAAGTTTTAATTTAAATTGTATTCTGATTTGAAGAGGAAATTTCAGTATACAAAGATGTTCCAAGAATACATACACACAATAACATACCATTTGATAGTACTAGGAGAAGGTGGCTTTCTGAATTCCAGAACAATCATTTTAGAGTAAAGTAAGAGTGCATAGAGCTTCTTGGTCTTGTGATTTTAATCCATAATTGTGGGGGAATAAGCTACTATTGTTCTAGCCACAGAGGATATGGTATTTTGTCATTGAAGCTCTAGTAAAATGAATATTTTTGTCATCTTGATCTTAAGAATGTCAATCCCTGATTCTTGATCATCTATCAGAATTGCATATCCAGCTAACACTTTTGAGATCTACTCTTAACTCTTTCGTTAATCTCTGACACTTATCAAAATATTTTATGGATTTAACTTTCTTTTTTATTTTTTTTTTAGCTCTACACTTTTCTCTGCTTTCCTTCCTGCCTCTCCCCCCCTTCAACTCTCCCCCAAGGTCTCCATGCTTCCAGTTTACTCCAGGAGATCCTATCTTTTTCTACTTTTCATGTAGATTAGATATATGTCCTTTTAGTTTCCTCAGTGATCTTTTAAGTTTTTAAGTTCTCTGGGATTGTGATTTGTAGGCTAATTTTCTTTGCCTTATGTTTAAAAACCACTGATGAGTAAGTACATGTGATAATTGTCTTTCTATGTCTGGGTTACCTCAATCAAAATGATGTATTCTAGTTCCATTTCCCTGCAAAATTCAAGATGTCTTTTTTTCTGCTGTGTAGTACTCCATTGTGTAAATGTACCACATTTTCTTTATCTATTCTTCTGTTGAGGGGCATTTAGGTTGTTTCCAGGTTCTGGCTATGTCAAACAAAACTGCTATGAATATAGTTGAGCAAATGTCGTTATGGCATGATTGAGCATCCTTTGGATATATTGCCAAAAGTGGTATTACTGGGTCTTGAGGAATGTTGTTTCCTAGTTTTCTGAGAAATCGCCACACTGACATCCAAAGGGGCTGTGCCATATTGCATTCCTACCAGCAATTCAGAAGTGTTCCCTTTACCCCACAACCTCTCCAGCATAAGTTGTCATAGGTGTTTTTGATCTTGGCCAATTTATATGGAAAAACAGGAAGAGCTGAGCATATAAGTAAGTATAATGAGACTTCTGCATTTCTTTAAATTCTTTGATGAATTTTTATTGCAACTTAAATACATTTTCAACATTTTAATATAGCACACAAATTTTTCTGTTATTTGTCCCCTGGTTCATCTTTTATCACTTTTTCCTTTTGTTCATAAATGAGTAGTTAATTCAAATTATCTTTGTTTTCTGGAAACTCTTTCCTGATTCTAGACCTATATATTTTTCTTCCTTAAAATTTTATTGTCTTCACTCTTTAAATCTCTTCTTTCCTTAGGCTTCACTCTAACATCCCTAGGCTTTCCATGACTGAAATGTCTACACAGAAATTCTACTTATTAACTTTGTAACACA
Organism: Alexandromys fortis; assembly: GCF_014885135.2. Classification (NCBI taxonomy): domain Eukaryota; kingdom Metazoa; phylum Chordata; class Mammalia; order Rodentia; family Cricetidae; genus Alexandromys; species Alexandromys fortis. Next base: position 505,139 of record NW_026068203.1, read on the forward strand.
CTAATTTCTTATCATGGCATGTATTCATCCTTAAAAATGTTAGTATATTTATATGCACTGTCTGTTTTTTGACCTGCTAACTAAAATATGAAATTTTGAGGTTAGATTACAAATCTGTATTATATATTTCTTCAATTCAACTATATTATAACTCCAGAATCAGATGATGTTTGTATATTCTTATAGTTCATGGAAAATTAATAAATGAGCTTGTCTACAAAAAGATAAAATGGAAATAATAAATAATTTGAGTGAATTATTTTTCCTGTCCCTTTGATAGAAAAGATTCATGCTGATTTGGGATACCTTCAGTTTGAAGCATCTCAATTCTTTTTAGACTTACAGGGTTTCTGCCAAGTCATTGATTTCACAAAGTTTGTATCGACTACATAACAGATTCAATTTGGTAGCCACTGTTCCTCCTCTCAGGAGTTTATTGCAGTGTATTACCATACACTGACTAAAGTACCAAAGATAAAATTCATGAATTCCCATATAGTAGTATCTTTGTTATTTTTTTTTTGTTGCCATTATAAAATTACCTGGCATGGTTTGAGAGATTGTTCAGAAGTTAGTTAGATTTGCTGCAAATATCCAAGGACCTGAGTTACGATCCAAGCACTCATGCAACAAAGCCACTGTGTTATACATGGTTGTATCTCTAACTTCCATGAGGAAAAGACAGGAGACTAGCTGTGGCTTAAAGATTCTAGCCTAGACAATTGTATTTGATCCCATGCTTCCTAGAGAGACTATGACTCAAAAGAATTAGTGGAAAGTGATAGAATAGGATATCCTCTTCTGACCTTCTTGTGGGAATACAGGTAGATAGATATGTATACACATATGTGCATATACTCACATACACAATACATACACACACACAGAATAACAGTTAAAAAGTAATATGCACATAATAAAATTAAAATGAAAGAACTCAAATTGAAGCATCTTAGGAAGTGATAGCTATAGCTTACTTTGGCTCAGAATTCATGGTTATAGTACATCATTTCAGGGAAGTGAGTGGAAGGATCTTGCCAGAGCTGGAAACAATGAAGTCAAGAAGCATATTGACTTGTCTCTCTCTAGTCCTATGCATGCATAGATAGATAGATAGATAGATAGATAGATAGATAGATAGATAGAGCGTTGATCAACAGTATTGAATGTAACCTGCAAAATAACTTTTTAGTTTGGAAAATGTAGAAGTTAGAAACTGATCCAGACACTAGATTCTGGTAAAAGATGAGTTTATTTATGAGATGATAGACACTCTGTATTGATATGTAATTGCCTTAATGTATGTTGAACTTCTCTATAGGAACACAATGATGAAAGACATGATGCACATTAGAATTATGTCATTGGTGGGATGATACATTAGAACTTTCACTCGGGTTTCATGGATTAAAGTCTGTTCCAAGGGGACAGTTAGTTCAGCATTTCCCAGTGTCTGTGCATTTTAATGTTTGTGAGCAGATAAAAACAGAAAAATAAAACCCCAGTCACAGATATGGAATCTGACAGGTACACAGTCTGAAGCACATTAAAAGTAAATTAATAAAATCATGTAATGATAGAATTTACATTAAACATAAATATGAGATTAGAAATACAAACTGTGGTAATTAATTCTTCAACATAAATTTTAATGAAAGGAGATAAAGCACTTAAAGAGACAAAGTAATTAGTAGATACTGTTTTTTTATTCATTTTATCAAAAAAACAAATATTTGTTTTCTGTTGAAGGAGTGGTGGGCTGCATTCTGCTGACTGGCTCCCAGCTGCTTGGCTAGCTTATGCCCCTAAATAACAACACACAAATTGTCTTTAAGGAGAGGGTTAAAGCCGTGGCTTTGATAGCTAGATCCAGCCCATTCCTTAGCTTTCCAGCCTCATGGCAGAGGTACTGCTGGAGCCATTTTTATTGCCACAGCTCTGTGGTGTTTCAAGGTCCCTGCCAGCAAGCAAACTGCAGCACTGCACTCAGAAACCACACTCAAACACTCTGTAGTCAGATTGCCTGCCTGAAAGAGTCAGTGTTTGCCCTGGCAGGACGGCCCAGAATGCCAGCATTTTAAAACAGCACAACTTTTTTTCCTGCTATGACTGAAAACCAAAAAGCATGCATTCAGCCTTTCATCAACACTGTTTGTGTTTTGTGACAGGACCTCTTAAGAGCTTCAGGGTTTTGCAGCTGAAGCTGAGTCAGGAAGCCTCTCTTAGATGAGAGCACTTGCTTGCCTCTAGCAAGCAGAGCAGATCCGAGAAATTGCTGCTACTAAGAACACATGCTTTATTCTATTCTTTGCCAGGCTTTCTCAGGCTTTCTGTGGATTCAGTTATCCACGTGGGTGCCATTTGTCGAAGGAGTGGTGGGCCGTGTTCTGCCGCCGGGCTCCCAGCTGCCTGACTAGCTTATGCCCCTAAATAACAACACACAAATTGTATTCATTTAAACACTGCTTGACCCATTAGCTCTAGCCTCTTACTGGCTAACTCTCACATCTTGACCAACCTATTTCTTTTTCTTTTTTTCTTTTTTTTTCTTTTTTTTTGGATTTTTTGAGACAGGGTTTCTCCATAGCTTTTTGGTTCCTGTCCTGGAACTAGCCTTGTAGACCAGGCTGGTGTCTTACCAGGAAGATTCTAGAGTATGTCCATCTTGGACTGGAGCTTCATCATGTCTGACCAGAGAAGAGAGGCATGGCGTCTGGCTCGCGTCCCTTCTTCCCAGCATTCTGTTCTGTTTACTCCACCTACCTAATTTTCTGACCTTTCAGACCAAGCAGTTTTCTTTATTGATTAACCATTGAAACAACAGATTAACAAGTTACCTTCCCACATCAGTTTCCTGGCTTCTTGACTGGCTTTAATCTCTTCTTGTATCAGTGTACTGTTGACATATTGAGATTTAACCAAAAACAGAATATCTGCTTGTCTTACTCCAAGATTGTTTTTGATAAAAGGATAAAAACAGTACGAATTATGCAAGGAAACACTTTGTCACTACTTCCATGGTTAGACTTAAGATGCTTTATACATTGACATAAGTAGGACACTGTGTTTACTTGACCTCAATTAAGAAGAAAGCAAGATTTCTTTTATTTGTCTTGTTAATATGGGAAAAATAAAAAAGTGCAATAAATTTCTGATTTAAATTTGTAACCCTATAAAAGGAGAAAGTTTGATTTGTTTAGGTCTGCAGTTCTGTGAGTCATGGTCATATTTTTTTAACATGAGCCATCTGCCAGTATAATATTTTTAATGATGCATTGACTTAAAATTCTTTTCACATGCTCCCATCAATTCCTATATTCATACAGATCAAAAAGAACATTCCACTCAGTCAATTGGGATTTCTATGATTACTGTCTTCATTGATTTGAGTTAACAATGACCTTCATCATGCAATAAATCTCGTCAAGGGCTAATATTCCATTAATCTTATATTTGCTTTATAAAGGCTTTTGATATGATTATGTAGCAGTACACAAATTTTGTGGGTTGGTGTATTTGGATTTTCTGGGAAGTCAAGAGTTTTGTGGGAGCTAGCAATTGCAGAATCTTATCACAAGTAATTTGAGAGCAAAGATAATCTAAGTAGAATGTCCATATAACAGTTTCTAGAATGGTATTGACAGAGCTATTTCTAAGCTTTTCTTTGTTGGGTTACTTTTGTATATTTTCCTTGCTGTGTTTCTTAACCTCTTGTTATTTATGCGTAGAATCAGGACATCTTGTTAGTTATGTGCTTACTAATTATAGACAATTTTACATTGTTGCAAATATTTGCAAAATTACCCTTATACCCATTTTTATGTTTAATTTACCAGAATATTAAACTATCATTTCTAGATTCAACATTAAAAATATCAAAACTGGGCCCCAGTGACATACTTCCTCCAAGTATACACCTCCTAAACCTATTCTAATAACATCACTAATTGGGGAATCCAGTATTCAAATGTCAGAATCTATAGAAAATATTGTCATTCAAACCACTGTATTCCACTATCCTTTCCTATCGTTGCATGGCTACATAATAAAGTAAAATGAAAGTAGTCTAATTTCAAAAGTCCATATAATCTTTTAAAGTCTCAACGGTGTTTAAAAATCTGTAGAAGGAACAGCAGGCTGCGTTCCTGCTGCCCGGCTTCTGGCTGCCTGACTAGCTTATGCCCTGAAATAATTACACAGCTACTCTTATAGAAGGAGCAGAGTGTAGTATTAGGAACAGTGGGCTGCTTTCCTGCTGCCCAGCTCCCGGCCGCCTGGCTAGCTTATGTCCCAAAATAACAACATACAAATTGTATTCTTTTAAACACTGCTTGGCCCATTAGCTCTAGCCTCTTACTGGATAACTCTCAGATCTTGATTAACCCATTTATATTAATGTGTGTAGCACCAAGAGGTGGTGGCTTACTGGGAAAGATTCAACACATCTGACCTGGTGGCTGGTTCCATGGTGGCGTCTGACTCACTTCCCTTCTCCCCAGCATTCTATTCTGTCTACTCCACCCAACTATGCTCTGACCTATTATGCTAAGCAGTTTCTTTATTAATTAACCAATTAAAGCAACATATAGATAGAAGACCCACCTACATCAAAAGCCTAAAATGTGTTCTGTGACTCAAGGCAATCACTTAATTTAGCATTCTGTAAAATAAAAAAGAAATTATATGCATTCACATACAATTTCATGAATAATAAATTTTTCCCAAAATTGAGGAATAGCAACATAGTGAGAAAATACAGGAATAAAACAATACCAAAACCCAGCAAGGAAAAAAAAAAGAAATTCTGCAATTTCATGTCTGATGTCTAAGGACTTAGATACTTCACAGCACACGTTTCTTTTTCTTGGGTGGGTTGACTCTGTATGTAGGTCTTCTTTGCCTGTATGTCATGGTTCTGGCATTACCAGCATCTTAGGGTCTCCACAGTAAATCAGGCTTCACTTCTACAGCTTCCTGCAATGGTTTCTCAATGTCTTCACAGAATGACTCACATGCCACATTTGTTGCTTATTATCACTGTCTCTATGAAACCATGGAGGAGGGATCAATTATCTCCTTAATTTTGTATCCTTCATGACTCTAAAGCAAGTACAACATGGATGATAATGCCAAGGTAGGCTACTAGCTTGGCATGGACCCAGTCATCCTTGATCCACCATAGAAGCGGTTTGTTCCGGCTGTTGTTTTTATAGGAGCAGAAAAGTCCTTAGGCCTTGCTTTTTTACAAATTTGAAGCTCAGTTGGGCGCCATCTTGTCCTAGGGGCACCTTGCTGTTTAATATAGTATGGATCAGGAATCTTCTTAGTCTCTTTGTCTCTTTCAGCTCAAGCCTTGGCTGCACCATTACTTTTTTGGTGCTCCTTTTCTCTTTAAACCATGCATATTTTATTTCTCTTTGTTCTACTTTTTTTTCATTATAGATATACATAGGAATGATTACTAATAACCAGGTGAAAGAATCAGATTAACTTTTCTTGAAATCTTCACCAAAGAAATTAGCCCAATAGTTTTAAATTTAGTCTCAGATAACTACTTTAGGCATGGCCAAAACCATAACTACATTCTTGGCAAAACATCACAAGAAAGGTTTCTAGCCTAGTTGTTAATATTGTTTCCTTCTAAAACCTTTTGTACTGGGCCTGCATAGTTCATATATCTCTCAATACTACTTTCTTCCAATTTCCTACTATACTAGAATGATTCATTAAGCTCTGTATACATCATTTAGTTACATTTCTAGTTCAAAGCCATAAAGCTTTTCACATATCTGCAAAAAACTGCAAGGGCAGTTTCTTCACAGTAATAACATGGTACCTCTTTCTGTATTAACTTACTTTTCTTTTGTTGTGATAAAAGACTATGTTCAACAGAACTTATAAAAGAGTTTATTTGAGGCTTATGTTTCCAGAGGGTAAGAATCTTTTACCATCATGGTGGAGAAGTGTGGCAGCCAGCAAGAATGACAATTGGAAGTCAAGCTGAAAGCTTACATTTTACACCATAAGAAAGAAGCATAGGGGGAACTGGGAATATCACAAAACTTTGGAAACCCAGTGATAGACTTCCTCTAGAAAGTCTACATCTCTTAATTCTACCTAAACCATAACCCCAACTGGCAATCATATATTCAAACATCTGTGTTAATGAGAAACATTTTCATGTAAATCACCACAGTCTGCCTCATCTATTCTTTCTTTTTCTGTTTTACAAGTTCATACATAAACTCTCTTAGTTACTTTTATATTGCTGTGAAAAGTCATAATGGCCAAGGCAAATTTTTGAAGAAAAAAGTTTATTAGACATTTAAAGTTTCAGAGTGTGAGTTCATGACTGTCATGGCAGGGAACATGGCAACAGGCTTGGAATTGGAGCTCAAAACTTACATATGGTGCACAAGCAGGAGGCATATAGAGAGAGCACTTACTAGAAATGGCATGAGCTTTTGAAATATCAAAGCATCCTTTATTTCCAAGTGACACCCTCTTCCAACAAGGTCACACCTCCAATCCTTCCCAAATATTTCCATCAATCAGTGACCAAGTATCTAAATATATAAGCCTATGGAGACAATTCTTAATCAAATCTCCACGTGTATATATTGAGTTTTGACTGTTTTTTTTTTCCATTTCCCTCTTTTAGCCCTCTCCACTTAAACTCTTGACCCAAATTCCCTGCATCCCTGTGATGTATTTATAGGTTTTGAATCACTGAGTTTAGTTAAAATTGCATTAATGAGCAAACTTGATGACTATTTACTGGGACACAGAAACTTATCATGCTACCCATCTGAAGAAAGTGACAAAACCAGTCCTCATTAGTTGTTCATAGACCTTCATTCAATCATTGGAAAAAATAAAAAAAGTAAAATTTCCAAAAGAGTACTACTTCAAATAAAAACAATATAGAAATCCTACTTGAACATTTTTCTTATTTATCTGTTGAAATCAGATTTGATGATACTAGAATAAACTCATATCTTTATTTCATTGCAATATTATTTCAGTCTTAGCAGTCTGACTCTTTCGATGCGTGTTTATCCTTGATTTGTGATGGTAATATATTAAGTTTAAAATACTGTTGAATATAAAATGCATTCGATGTGCCTGAGATTTAAAGCTACATAGCATAATTTAGCTTACCATAAACAACTTCAGAACATTTCAGTATCATATCTTACAAATGTTAAGTACTCGGTTTTCAAATATATTACTGAATCTGTGAAACATAAATGGTGATATAGGTATATATTTTTATTATTTATATATAAATATGTATGATACATATATAAAATGCATAATAATTTACATTATATATTTACATTTTATTTAGTATATGCAGTATTAAGTTTCATGATCACATTTTAATATTAACTATATTTTTTAACCTCCTGTACAACTTCTCCCACCCAGTCTTTTACTCTTCTACATTCAGTATTCCCCTTTCTACTTTCATGTGACATGCATATTATATTACTCTCCATTAAAATACCTTTCCTCCTTTTATAGATCTATTTCAAGTTTTGTGACCTATATCCACACTGATCCTATCTTATATACACATCTATAAAAATTAAAAATAGGATCCATATATGAGTTTAGACATATTGTATTTGTTCTTTATATTATGATAATTTTCAAATATAGCAATTTTCCCACAAATTTAATAATTTAATTTTTATGACCTAATAAAAATACATATTGTGCATTTACTGAATTTTATCATCTATTCTACATCCAAAGAGATTCCACTTATTTGTTATTTTGAATAGAAGAAAAATACATACAGATATGCAAATACGTACTAGCTTTACTTTTAGATTTTAAGAACTTTTTATAATTATTTCCATAATATCTATACTTGTTTACACTCTAATTAAAATAAATATGGATTATACTGTCTCCACCTCCTTAACAATATTTGTTGTCATCTGTTTTTTTTCTTTTTTTTTATTTATTTTAATTTAAAAAAGTATCCGCCTCCTCCCAGCCTCCCATTTCCCTCCCCCTCCCCCCACTCTTCTCCCCCTCCCCCTCTCTCCTCCCCCTCCCTTCACTCCTCTCCCCCTCCCTCTCCTATCCAAAGAGCAGTCATGGTTCCCTGCCCTGTGGAAAGTCCAAGGTCCTCCCCCCTCCGTCCATGTCTAGGAAGGTAAACATCCAAACTGGCTAGGCTCCCATCAAGCCAGAACATGAAGTAGAATCAAAACCCCTTGCCATTGACCTTGGCTTC
>NW_026068203.1:513940-547970 GCF_014885135.2 Alexandromys fortis
ATCTTTTTGGGTCTGGGTTACCTCGCTCAGGATAGTGTTTTCTATTTCCATCCATTTGCATGCAAAATTCGAGAAGTCATTGTTTTTTACCGCAGCATAATACTCTAATGTGTATATATTCCACACTTTCTTCATCCACTCTTCCATTGAAGGGCATCTAGGTTGTTTCCAGGTTCTGGCTATTACAAATAATGCTGCTATGAACATAGTTGAGCAAATGCTTTTTTCATATGATAGGGCATCTCTTGGGTATATTCTCAAGAGTGGTATTGCTGGGTCCTGGGATAGGTCGATCCTGAATTTCCTGAGAAACCATTACACTGCTTTCCAAAGTGGTTGCACAAGTTTGTATTCCCACCAGCAATGGATGAGTGTACCCCTTACTCCACATCCTCTCCAGCAAAGGCTAACATTGGTGTTTTTGATTTTAGCCATTCTGACAGGTATAAGATGGTATCTCAAAGTTCTTTTGATTTGCATTTCACTGATTGCTAAGGAGGTTGAGCATGGCCTTAAGTGTCTTTTGGCCATTTGAACTTCTTCTGTTGAGAATTCTCTGTTCAGTTCAGTGCTCCATTTTTTAATTGGGTTAATTAGCATTTTAAAGTCTAGTTTCTTGAGTACTATATATATTTTGGAGATCAGACATTTGTCTGTTGCGGGGTTGGTGAAGATCTTCTCCCAGTCAGTAGGTTGCCTTTTTGTCTTAGTGACAGTGTCCTTTGCTTTACAGAAGCTTCTCAGTTTCAGGAGGTTCCATTTATTCAATATTGCCCATTATGTCTGTGCTGCTGGGATTATATGTAGGAAGTGGTCTCCTGTGCCCATATGTTGTAGAGTACTTCCCACTTTCTCTTCTATCAGGTTCACTGTGTTCAGACTGATATTGAGGTCTTTAATCCATTTGGACTTGAGTTTTTTTGCATGGTGATAGATATGGATCTATTTTCATTCTTCTGCAGGTTGACAACCAGTTCTGCCAGCACCATTTGTTGAAGATGCTCTCTTTCTTCCATTGTATACTTTTAGCTCCCTTATTGAAAATCAGGTGTTCATAGGTTTGTGGGTTAAAATCCAGGCCTTCTATTTGATTCCGTTGGTCGACTTCTCTGTTTTAATAGCAATACCAAGCTGTTTTAAATATTATAGCTCTGTAATAGAGTTTGAAATCAGGGATGGTAATGCCTCCAGATGATCCTTTATTGTATAAGATTGTTTTGGCTATCCTGGGTTTTTTGTTTTTCCGTATAAAGTTGATTATTGTCCTCTCAAGATCTGTGAAGAATTTTGATGGGATTTTGATGGGGATTTCAATGAATCTATAGATTACTTTTGGTAGAATAGCCATTTTTACTATGCTGAAACTCCTAATCCAAGTGCAAGGGAGATCCTTCCATTTTCTGGTATCCTCTTCAATTTCTTTTTTTAAAGACTTAAAGTTCTGGTCAAGAAGATCTTTCACTTCCTTGGTTAGAGTTACCCCAAGATATTTTATGCTATTTGTGGCTATTGTGAAAGGTGATGCTTCTCTGGTTTCCCTCTCTGTATTCTTATCCTTAGCGTATAAGAGGGCAACAGATTTTTTTGAATTGATATTGTATCCTGCCATATTACTAATGGTGTTTATCAGCTGAAGGAGGAGTTCTTTGGTAGAGTTTTTGGGGTCGCTTATGTATACTATCATATCATGTGCAAATAACGAAAGCTTAACTTCTTCCTTTCCAATTCGAATCCCCTTGATCCCCTTATGTTGTCTTATTTCTATTGCTAGACCTTCAAACACTATATTGAAGAGGTATGGAGAGTGGACAGCCTTGCCGTGTTCCTGATTTTAGTGGGATGGCTTCGAGTTTCTCTCCATTTAATTTGATGTTAGCTGTCAGCTTGCTGTAAATAGCTTTTATTATATTTAGGTATGATACTTGTATCCCTAATCTCTCCAAGATCTTTATGATATAGGGGTGTTGAATTTTGTCAAATGCTTTTTCAGCATCTAATGAAATGATCATATGTTTTTTTTTTCTTTCAGTTTATTTATATGATGGATTACATTGATAGATTTTCGTATGTGAAACCAGCCCTGCATCTCTGGGATGAAGCCTACTTGATCATAATGGATCATTTTTCTAATGTGTTCTTGGATTCAGTTTGCCAGTATTTTATTGAGGATTTTTGCGTCAATGTTCATGAGTGAGATTGGTCTGTAATTCTCTTTCTTGGTTGAGTGTTTGTGTGGTTTTGGTATCAGGGTAACTGTAGCTTCATAAAAGGAATTTGGCAATGATTCTTCTGTTTCTGTATTGTGAAATACATTAAGGAGTATAGGAATTAGGTCTTCTTGGAAGTTCTGGTAGAATTCTGCATTGAAACCATCTGGTCCTGGGCTTTTTGTGGTAGGGAGATATTTGATAACAGCTTCTAATTCTTCTCGACTAACAGGTCTATTTAGGTTGTTCACCTGGTCCTGGTTTAACTTTGGTATATGGTACTTATTTAAAAAGTGTCCATTTCTTTTACATTTTTCAATTTTGTGGCATACAGGCTTCTCCTTCTATCCCTATTATTCTTAGGTTTGGTCCTTTTATTGTGTCCCATATTTCCTGATTTTTTTTTTGTTGTTGTTGAGAGTTTGTTGGATTTGCTGTTTTCTTTGATCAGTGTGTTTATTTTCTCTATGGTGTCTTCAGAATCTGAGATTCTTTCTTCTATCATTAGTATTCTGTTGGTTATGCTTGTTTCTGTAGTCTCTGTTCATTGACCTAGATTTTCCATATCCAGCCAGCCCTCGGTTTGTGTTTTCTTCCTTGCCTCCATTTCAGTTTTCAATTCTTGAACTATTTCCATTACCTGTTTGATTGTTTTTTCTTGGTTTCCCAGGGTATCATTTATGTATTTATTCATTTCTTCAAACTTTTTGTAATACCTCTCATCTATTTCTATAAGGGCATTTTTTACATGCTCTTTAAGGGACTCTATTGCTTTCACAATGTCAATTTTTCCCCTTCTTCTGGATTAGGGTGTTCAAGACCTTCTGTTATAAGATCACTGGGTTCTGGTGTTTTCATGTTATTTTTCAGATTGGTGGAGGAATTCTTGCCTTGACGCCTGCCCATCTCTTCCTTCAAATGCTATCTGATGGATCTTATGGAATAGGATCAGGTTCCCTTGCTGGCCAGGGACCTCGCTGACAAAAGGCCTACCTTGCTGCATGCAGGCTATGGAAGCAAAGGATCTCCCGTCAGCTTGTTGCCCTCAGTACCCCGTCCCAGTGCCCAAACAGGCTGAGCTGGCAGATCTTGTGGCCCCGCGGAAGGGAGGAAGAATGGAAGAGGTTCCTGGGTGAACATTAGGATGGGTTAGGGAGAGAGAGAGGCCCCAGCAGAGGGGAGCAGCCCCTGCCAAATGACCGGGGAGTGAAGGGGGTCGGGGAATGTCCATGCTCCTTTTCCGGGCTCCTGTCATGGGTCAAGAGCACACTCACCCCTCTGATGGGTCTTCCAGAACAGGATCAGGTTCCCTTGGTGGCCAGGAACCTCGCTAATAAAAGGCCTACCTTGCTGCAGGCAGGCTATTGAAGCAAAGCAATCGCGAATAGTGATTTTTAATTTTAAAATATTATCTATGAATCTGGGGACTTATGATTTGGTTTCAGGAAATAATCATTATATTTCAAGTTCCATCATAATTATTTTTTGTGTGTTTAAGTAATTTACTTAACTTTTAGATAATTTTTTTCCTGAGATATTTTCTTATCACTCAATTTAAACTTAACTGTTTTTTGTTCAGGACAAACACATTTTGAACTCAGAAGAGTAGGATATTAATTTCACAAAAACTTGCTTGATTTGAAATATAAATATGCCTAAAATATAAATGTTTACATATCCATTGAAGAACATTTAGACATTTTGCAGATAAAACAATATTGTTCTTTAGATTCCATTTCGTGGCATTTTACTCAAAACATTCTGGAGCCTATCTTTCTGGATTTTTGAAAGAAGTATACATTTAGTCTATAGAAGCAAGAAATGGAATAGTGAGAAAAATGTTATAGAACTTGAAAATTACCTGCAGATAGCCAAAAATTGTCATGTAAGAAAAAGTTATATGTTCAGCATTGATTTTCAGAACACATGAACAGAAAAGAAAGATATTTCAGGAAGTCTGATATTTAGCTTAAAAATGTTTTAATGTCCAGAGTATTATAAAATTTGGAACTAAACAGCTTTTTGAAGTCTTGAGCTCACTATCAGCAGAGGAGTAAAGCAATGGAAATATCACCCATTTGATGGTGATACTGCAGAAGGGATTCATTCTGTTTCTATGGTACTTTTACATCTAAATATCTGTTTCAATATACAAATATTTAGCTCACCATGGAAAAGCAGTTTGAAAAGATTGCCAATAATGAAGGAGTAATATATATTCCTTTACAGAGATCAGTATATTCCATATGGTGAATAAGACACTGTGGTGTCATTTGGAAAGATCCACAGGTGGGAATTAGGAAATGTGAGTTTGAGAGCTATTTCTGCTATTTATGTGGTTTAAAATCTGGGAGTAAGTTGCAAATTTTTCTGAGTCTTAAAATCATTATTAGTATAATAGAAAATGTAGATTAGGTTATCAGTTTTTATCTTTTTATTTATCATTTTGTTATTCTGAAAATTCACTATAGTATGTATAGATACTGACTTGCTTTCAATTTGATAATGTTTTGAAATTTATTGAAGTCTATGCTTCATTGTGTCAAAAAATGATTATTTCCTCTTTCTATTTTTGTCTTCTCTTTTCTCATTGTCATCTCAATATCTCCAACTCTCTAATATTTTCAGTAAGTCTCTCTGTAATGAGTGCAACTTTTCACAAAATATACTTATCTCTTCATTATTGTTTAATCTGATTTTTAATCCTTCTTATTGGTATAAACTTGAACAAATATTTTTCTATGGCTTTAAATATTCTTTTGCTTTTTCAAATTCTGTTGACATTTTTTATATCTCTCATTGATTATTAATTCAATGGTAGTCACTATTCTGTCTTTAAACTTGTAATAAACAGTGTTGCCTTATAAATATGATCACCTTACACACTTTATTGTAACAGATAATTAGTTCTCAGAATATGTAGGGTTGTGATGTATAGGATATATAGTTTTCTTTCTTCCAAATTGAATCAGTGTTTTCTTTGTACATGAGACAGTGAACAATTAAAAAAAAAAACTAGTCTCCTTTAGCGTACAGAATTCATTCAGATATCTCATTTTGTTTTCTGTAACTTGTAGGAGTGTGGGAAGGATGAGAAATAGTAGATAATAATGTACAATTGACTTGCCCACGGAGCAGTTCTTTCTATTTACTAACAGCTGACTTTCAGAAGTTTAGCTTACTGAGCAATTTTATCCTTTGTGAACCTTAATATGTTTTCATTGTTTGAGACACAGTAGTGTTTAAAATGTTACATGGGAACCTCTTAATAACTAGCTCATCATATACCTAAGTAAAGTTTATATTAAAATTTTGGGTTCTCTGAATGTATGTGCTTACAACAACTCATAATTAACTACATTGTCTTTTTAATTTCCAGAGTTTATTTTTTAGTAATGGATAAATATATCCATTACGGCTAGCTCATGTTTGAAAGCTACAGATAGCCAGAACAAAAGGCAAGTCTCAGAATGGAAACGTGTGTTTCTTACAGCCACCGAAGCACAGACATCCTCTATCCTAGTTCTCTTTTTCTGATTTAATTATCAGATTGTATGATCAGTGTCAATAACTGTGTACCCTTTTAGAGAAAAAATAAAAAGAAAGCATTTATAGAAGCTTCTTAGAAGAATATTTAACAATAATATATAGAAAAGAGAGAATGCTCAAGGTAAAGGAAAATAAGTTTTCTTTTTTAACTTACTTTTTGTTTATTCTTTGTGTCTTTCTCAGCATGCATCTTGATCTCATTCATTTCCCTGCCCCTTTGAATCTAACCTCTGCTCTTGCAACAGAAAATAAAATATAAAAGGTGAAAAGGAAAAATCTTGTTGTGGAAACTGTATTGTGACACGTTGAGTGATGCAGTAAGCCCAAAGATATTTACTTGCAAGTGTTCATTGCAGAGATATTGGTCTGTTTCAAGGCCTCTGGTTTCTACTACACTATCAATGCTGGGCCCTCAGTGGAACTTCTCTTAGACATCCTGTTGTTGCCTTTTATCATGGAGATCCTGTGGCTCTAGTTCTGCAGTACTGACCCTTCATGTGCTCCAGCAGATCATAGATGGGGTGGGCCAACTCATAACCTTGGTTCTGGGCCTAGGTATTTGCAGTGTTCGTCAGTCCACCAGCTAACATTGTCATCACCATCAGGACAATTCCAGCATTGCACTGATCAGTTCATATCTGGCTGCAATGAGCAAGGGGTAGGGTCAGTTCTCCTGCTTTGTTCCCCACAGGATCAGTTCCCCACACCTGGACCATTAGGGCCAGCTTTACTGTATTGCCCAGGAGAGGTTATGGGGTAATTCTCTAGAGTGCTTCAGTTGATAAAGGGCAAGTACTGCACTCCCACCCTCATGATCTCAGTGACAGCTCTCCTCCCTCCTGTCACAGGCACAGGAGCACATCTCTCCTGCACATACCACTATGTGGCATATTAAGGGTGGGGCCAGATGCCTCACACTCACATTCTGGCAACAAGTTCACTGGCCCATCAGTCAGTAGAGTCAGCACTACTGTGCTGCCCAGGTGAGGTGCAGGGCCCACTTTTCCGAGTGCTGCAGCTTGTAAGTGGTAGGGTCAGCTCCCGTGTCTGTCACAAGTGATAAGGGTGCACTGTGAGGAGGCAACTTTGCCCAGTCCACATCTCTGCATGACATATGGGTAGTGGGGACAGCTTTCTAATGCTCACAACTTTGTGGCTGGTTCACCCACACATCTACCAACAGGACAGGCTTTACTGTGCTTCCTGGATGATGTGCAAGGCCTGTTCTCCTGAGTTGCTGTAGCTGGTGAGGTGCAGATCAGGGGCAGGGGCAGCTCTCCCACTCTTACAACCTCAAGGCCATCTCTCCAACTCACCTCATGTAGAGAGGGTCAGGGGGCATCTCTCTCCATATGGCATATGAGGTATGGGAGCAGATCTCCCAGGCTCACATTCTCACCCCTACCCAAAACAATAGGGTCAGCTCTGCTGTGCTGCCCAGATGATATGTGGAGTAAGCTAGGAAAATGGGTTTCAGAGGCTGTGCAGCCACAGAGCCAGGTACATTTGGAATACTTGAAATTTGATAAAATAAAAACAGAGTTTGAAAGATTATTGGAGTATTGGGGACTTGGCATAACTGGAAATTGCTTGATACACAATTATGAGTACCTGAACTCAATGCTCAGCATTCATATGAAAAGCTGGGCTTGGTGGCACATACTTCTAATCCCAGTATTGCATAAATGGAAAGAAAAGGACCTTGATAGTCAGCTATTCAAAGCCCAGTTGGTGTGCTCCAGGTTCAATGAGAAACCCTATTTGAAAAAAGTAAGGTTGATACCTTTCTAGCTTCATAGCAAACAAAATAGTGTTTTTAAATGTCATAATGAGACCTACTACTGTGTATGCTAAATTGTTCAAAAGAAATACTAGTAATAAAAAGGAAAATGTCATATAGCCACAAATTCTACCATTTGGGAAATGCATGAAATAATAATAAAAGTTACTTTTATTAAAACCAATAGAATGGAGAGTGATTAAGCACAACATCTGATGTTGACTTGTGAACTCTATGTACATGCACACACACACACAAATAGGAGGTTATTGACTAACAGGTGAAATTGTAGCAACTATACAAACTTCTAGCTAAGTTGTTGAACAGATGATACATAGACTTCTTTAGAATTTACATTGATCGCAGACATCTATTACTTAGGAATCTCAAAATTGAGCTTAGATATTTTCAGCTTGCTACAATGGAGACAGATACCAGGGGCAAGGACACTGGAGTGCTTATGTTAGATAATTGGAAGGTTAGGATAATTTTGCCACTGCATGAAATGAATTTATGTTAAAAGCTGACAAATTATGATGAGGATGAGGAAACAGGGATTGGGAAACAAAAAAGAAGGAGAAAATAAAATGTCATTGAAGATAATGGGACAGATAAGAGAATTTATGGACATGGAAATCATCTACCATGAGGTTGTGACAACTTTGCAGCGAATGCCAGTGCTTGAAAACACATTGGTACCTGGTTAATTTATCTCAACACTATGCTTGCCAGTCATAAGTGACTACTAGGCATTTGGTATGGTTCAAATTTAGCATAATTTATAAAATGTATTTTTTATTAATTATTTTATTTCTTTTACATCCTGGCAACAGGTTCCCATCTCTCCTCACCTCCTGTTCTCTACACCTGCTTCTCCTTTTGTCCCCCAGTCCATTCTTCCTCTGTTTCTGTTCAGAAAGGGCCATGCATCCCATGGGTGTCAACAAACCATGGCATATTAAGTTGACGTAGGACAGAGCTCCTCCCTTTGCAGTAGGGCTGGAAAAGGCAACCCAGGATGAGAAATAGATTCTCCAAAGCCAATGTAATAATTAGGGACAGACCTTGCTCCTACCACTAGGATTCTCACAAATAGACCAAGCTATACAATTGTCACAAATATGTAGAGCACCTAGGTCTATCCCCTGCAGGCTGCATAGTTGTTGGTCCAGTCTGTGAGCTCTTAGTGGCCCAAGTTAGCAGTTTGGTTATAGACCAAGAGTTTGTGAGCTCCTATTAGCCCAATTTAGCTGCTTTTGTAGGTTCCTTTGTGATGACCTTGACCCCCTGGCTCATATTTTTAAATTAATGCTGCTTCTTTTCTTTGCTTATTTAACATAGCTACTGGAAAATCTGCAATCACACTTGTGATTAGAAAGTCAATTTTACTACATTTCTGTCTTTAATAAGGATGTTTCATATATTAGATAGCAATATGTATTATGTTACTCTCTGAATAGTTCACTTTTGTATGGTTTTATTACATCATAAGGATGACTGTAAAATCAGTGTGCCAATATTACTGTTAATGTAATTGTGATACAATTGACACAATTACCCACACAAAAACAGATTAGTACTTTCTAATTGAGTGCACACACAATCATTTTCTATCAAACAAAACACATTTACAGGTCGTCTCTTCTAAGAACCAGATTTTTTCCTGACTTTCATTTCTTTGCAACTTGTATTGCTATATATAAACTGAGATCATTGTCCTTTATTCCCTTCCCTGTTTTCATTTATTTTCTGATGTTTATTCTCTCTCTCTCTCTCTCTCTCTCTCTCTCTCTCTCTCTCTCTCTCTCTCTGTGTGTGTGTGTGTGTGAGAGAGAGAGAGAGAGAGAGAGAGAGAGAGAGAGAGAGAGAGAAGATTTGCATTTATATATGTGTACCATTTGTGTATGGGGTCCCTTGGAAATTTGATTCTCAGCTGATGAATTTGATTCTCAGCTGATGAATGCAATCATTGAGAAGTACTTGGAACATGAGAGCCTTGAATTCAACAGTGGATTAATCTAGTGATGGATTCATAATTTAATAGCTGTATTGGTAGATGATGGGAGCTTTTAAGAAAAGCCTAGTTTTAGTAAGAGATTAGTGGGATTTCTCCTGAATGAAGAAACCATCCTCTTACACCATACAACTCCATTACAGAGGCATTCTGGCTCATCACATGTTCATAGCAATGGAGTCACCTTGCAACAGAATAAAACCATAAGCCAGATTAAGATCTTTGTTTCTTTGGTTTTCTCGAGTATTTACCACAGTAATGAAAAATGACTAATACTATAATTAAAGTATTCAATTGAAAAATAAGAGTAGTCTAAAGAGCACAGGTGTGGTAGATGATTCAGTGGTTAAGAGTGCTTGCTACTCTTGCAGAGAACCCAAGTTAAGCTCTCAACATCCACACTGAGTGTCAAAGTATCACCAATAATTCTAGCTCCAGGAAATCCAGTGCTTTCTTCTGACATCCTCATATACCTCACTCATGTGCGTATACTCGTACATAGACACATATGTGCACATTATTAAGAACAAAGTAAGTTCTTACACTTATCTAATAATGGATGTGACCATAATTCCACAGAGTATGGATAGTGTAGTATAGGTTGACTAAATTAAAATATCAAGGAATGGAGTCAATAACCTTGCACTTTTTGGGAGAAAGCTACTAAAACATAAACAATAATAAAGAACTTTTCACATTTCACAAGCTGCTTCTTCACTCTAGTAATGGTATTCTCTGTTATACAGAAGCCATCTTATTTCTTTAAAAAATGTGGTTTTGACCTTGTAAAGCACTATACTGGTGGTATAACATCAAAATCTGAACAGCACTTATTTTTTTCTAATAAAGGTAATTATTCTATTTAATATATATGGACCTATAATCAGTAGCAGAAGCAAAATTAGGAATGGTCCCATAAGGGAAGATATCAGAGTAGTCATCCAAGATCTATTAAACCAGCTCTCAAACCATCCCTGATGTGCTTCTCTGTCTTTTTGTCTTTTGTCTAACCTTTCTCTAAGTTTACTCATGGAATCTTTAATTACTCTTGAATGGTCCACATAGAAGCAACATTCCTCTCTGAGAGAGATGCATAATCCTCCATCTTTTAAGAATAACAAATCTAATCCCATTCCATTCTGTAAGACCACTTCTGAGAGGGAAGTCAATGACTCTTCAAGTTTGGAAACAGATTGCTCTAGAGCCCTCAGATCTTCATCCATGGCTATTCTTAATTCATTAAAGTACTGAGGGGCCTGTATTAGGGCAGTGGTACCTGTCCCAACACCTGCAGCTACCCCAAGGCACAGGATTACTGCTAGTGTCAGAGAAATGGGTTCCCATCTAAAGCGAGTTTGGTGCTTGTCAAACACATCTTCAAGCATGTTAGCTGGATAATAAAGGACCCTAAGTACCAGTTGTACAAGCACACAGTAATCTTTGGTGTCATTAAAAACCAATGTCGACATGCAAGGTGTCAGGAGTTTAGAGCTCTTAAGAGTCTCATTACATAACCTCTGTAAGAATCAGCCTATGATTAGTCCCCCAAACATAAGCCTATTGACTGGTAGTGTTGTCAAAGTCCCAGATACTGAAAATTGGGTAGTTCAGGAGCTCTCTTCATGTGGGAGGCGTGGATCCAGGCAGAGATGCATACTTCTTTTAGTTGTTTCCAGATCTGGCGTCTCACCGTTGTAAGGACCTTTAGGTGGGAAAAATAAAGGTTTAGAAAGAATAGCATCAGGATTATACATTCCACCCGACTCAGTGAGCAGTGGCTGTTCTCCACATAGAATCTCGTAAGGGGTGAGTTTAAATCACCCTGGGGTGTTCCAAACCCGGAACAGGGCAAAAGGAAGGAAGGCTGTCCAGTCATTCCCACAGGTTCTTTTTAGAAATTATATTCATCCTTTCTACCTGACCTGACTCTGGTGTTGGTAAGCACAATGCAATTTTTAATTGATCCCCAATTGGGTGGCCAGCCCCTGACTTACCTGGGCAACGAAGGCAGGTCCATTATCAGACTCGATTACCTTGGGTATCCCAAACCTTGGGAAGATTTCTTCTATGATATTCTTAGCCATCACATTGGCTGTCTCAGTCTTGGTAGGAAAAGCTTCTACCCAGCCTGAAAAGGTATCTATAAAAACTAATAAGTACTTGTTACCATACCTGGCTGGCTTAATTTCTGTAAAATCTACTTCCCAGTAGGCCCCAGGCTGGTGGCCCCTGAGCCTCTTCCCAGGAGTGTCCTGCATTAGTTATAGCACAGGCCTTGCAGCTTTTGATTACTTCTTCTGCCAAGTCAGAGAGTCCCATAACATAATAGTTGGAAGACATAACCACATCTTTTAGTTTCTTGGCCCCCAGGTGGGTCGGGAAATGTAAGTTGGTAACACACTTGTGCCCTTCTTTTTGTGAGAGGACTAGTTTTCCTCCTTCTGTCTCTACTGTCCCTTATGGGGTTTTCTTTAGCAGTCCTAATTTGCCCATAACTTGATAGTCCTCGGGGGTGTATCTAAAGTTGCTTTCACCGATATCATGATTATCTTCAGTCTCTTTGACTGCCAGGATCATTGCTCCGTGGGCCGCCTGTTTAGCAGTTAGGTCTGCCATCTGATTTCCTTTCGCCACAGCATCCCGAGCTTTTTGGTGTCCTGGACAATGTATGATGGCTACCTTCTTTGGCAAATGTATGGCCTCGAGGAGGCTTAAAATTTTTTTCTTTATTTTTTCCTGCAGATATTAACAGTCCTCTTTGTATATTGCTCTGTGTATATGGGAAGTAGCAAAAGCATACCTGCTGTCAGTTGAGACTTTTCCCTCTGCCATTCATAGAGCTGGTATCAAAGCCACAAGTTCAGCTTTCTGCACCGATGTCCTTCAGGGAGGCTATGCCCAGACTACTTGCTTCCCATCCGCCACTGCTTCCCTTGCCTTCCACTTACCTTCAACCGCGAAACAGCTCGGACTTTCAGGCCAAGGCTGATCCCTCAGATCATTTTGGGTACCAGCTTCTTCTGCCAAAATGTCAGTGCAGTGATGGGTAGATGAGGTGTCATCAATCTCGGGCAGTAGGGTAGCTGGATTGAGGACATCAGGGGGAGCGAAGGTCACTGGTTCAGTCAACAAAAGGCTTTCATCACCTCAGGCTGGTTTGAGTCTCTTTCTAATAAAGGCTTGGGACACTCCAGGAAAACCAGGAAGGAATGAGTCACTTGTCCTTCCCCCAAATCTACAGTTCGTAAGGTGGTCCACAGATTGTTTCTGTCCAATTGCTCCAATTACTAGTCTTTTTTTTATTCTTTGAACTTCCCCAATGGTTGTTTCAGCACAGAGTGCTCAGACCCTTTGTCCACTAGAAAGTCCATAGGGGTCCCCTCCACAGTCAGGGTTACCGTAGGCATGGGGGAGGGGAGCCGAGTCCCATCCCCTTTAATCCATCTTCTTCTAGGGCCAGTACCTTAGAGGCCCTTCTTTTCTCCTTTGGGCATTCTCTTGCCCAATGTCCTTTTTTATTTGCAATAAGCACATTGATCTTTGTCCAAGGGGTGCTTCTGCCTGTCTTCATTCATCTTTGGTCTTCTGTTGCCCAGGTTCCCTACCTGTCTAGGCCCTGCCTTTCCTTTCTTTCCTACCACTGCAGCCAAAATTTTATCAAATTTCTCTCTTGTCTATGATCCCTCTGGTCCTCTCTCTTCTTCTGCTTCTCTCTCTCTCTCTCTCTCTCTCTCTCTCTCTCTCTCTCTCTCTCTCTCTCTTCTCTGTAGATTGCCTTGGGTGGGTTACTTAGTCTAGAGGTTGTAACCCACCCAGCAGTCAGTCATTCCAGGGTCACAGAGAGGCACTATCTGGAAGATATGAGCTAGGAAAGATGAAGGAGGCTAGGCAAATACTTGTTGAAGCCTTGTTTATTAGAGACAGGTTTACAGTTTATATAGGGTAAGGAACTGGGGGGGGCACAGGGGCCTGGACTCTTGTCACGTGGTTCGCGTTGGTCACGTGGTTCAGGTTGGTCACGTAGGCCAGGAGGTTACGTTAGGGTCAGGTCCAGTAGGCCAAGAAGTCACAAGTTGATACACCTAGTTCTCTAGATAGTTTGGAATGTGTGGCGGGTTCTGCTAACAGATAGTTCTCCATTAACAGCTTAATTGAGTGGGGTAGGTTCTGTCAATAGAACAATTCTTAACACAATTATGGGTGTGGGGTTCTCTGCAGACTCCCCAGGGTGATGGTTCCTGTAATGATTTTAGGAGGAAATTGGCTCATGACACTTCTCTTCCCCAGACTCTCTCTTATGAAACACTTTCTCTGCCTCCTTAACCAAATCCTGCAAGATATAATCCTGCAACCCTTCTAACCACTGTGACTTTTCTTAATATCTGATGCTGACTGTCCTATAAAGGCCATAACTACTGCCGACACTCGGAGGTTGGGTAAAAGGGAGTATAATGCCTGTAAGCCTCCTTTAAACGTTTAAGAAACACAGATGGCAGAGCCCTGCAGTGATTGACTGTCAGCTGCTCCCTACCTGCCTTAAGTTTGACCTTGAAAACAGACACAGGGAACTAGATAAGAACCCATAAACATTTTTTAAACCAAAATCTCTCGAGACAACACACCAAAAATTTCTCTTGCTTTTTAGTCAACATAGCAAAAATCTCTTGCCTTTTAAACAACATAAAAACTCTTTACCAAAGTCTTTTTTGGTGGTTTTTCTCAGTGGGAATGTATGGCTACATTTTAAACAAGAACAGTATATAAAAATCCTATACCAATGTGAAACATTTGAGATCAGCAATAGGTTTTTTAACATTAACCAACAATAATTTGTAAACAAGAACAGCATATAAAATCCGGTGCCAGTGTGAAACATTTGACCAGCCCCTATAAATGATGACAGATACTTATAATCCATAGGATCTGAAAGAGTTCTTCACCTGCGGAGCCAAGCCTTGGTCAGCTTTAACCAAAGGTTTGAGGCATGCAGCTCCCAGGGCAGGCGGAGGGAACTTGTCCATCAGCATGGGGGGGGGGGGGGCAGGGTGGTATGCCGCACTGGGGAAAAAAGATTGTTAACCTCTTTAGGCCATAGCCATTACTCTCAGATTTTTTGTTTAGTGTTTGAAATCCTATTGGGGTACATCCACCTTCTACAACTGTGTCTGGCAGCCTCTATACCTGGCAGCCTCTATACCTTGTAACAGGAAAGCTGAATAGCCAAACCATCCATACAAGCATGCTGCCCCGCAGCCACATGCTTGGGGACGAGGCTGACTTTTTTTTAATGAAATATACCCCTATGCTTATGGCCCTGTCTCTAAAGTCTTGTAAGTGGTCACAATACCAAAGTCAAAGAAGTCATGATTTGAGTACGCCAGCGTCAGTCTAAGTCAGGACAAAAGCACAACACACATAATAAAAACATACAGGACAAAGGCGCCAAACAAACGAAAGACACAGCTTCAAGCTGCTTCGCGGGTGTGACCCGCCCCGCTTTCTAAATGAGACCACTATCCACACATGTCTCTATAGAGAACTGACCATGCCACTCATGTGTCATACTACAGAACTGAGAAATGCCACCCGCGTATCTCAGAGAACTGATCACACTACCTGCATGTAAGACAAAACAGAGACCAAAGATATACAGACAAAGGCTAACAAAACTTAAAAATACAACTGATCCAGGGTCAACGTCACAAGTAAGAAAACAAAAGACTGAAGACACACAAGACACTCAAACAAATGTCCGTCTCCACCAAGACAGACAAAACCATTTCAGAAATACAGAAATACAGACGGCTGAGAGGACATAGTTCTTCCAGTACAGGAGAACTTCCGTATCTTCACCAGCACCCAGATGGGAATCTCCCAGGCATCCCTGGGTCCCTTCTCACCTCCCAGGACGTCTCCCAGGGAAGCAGTTGGTGATCTAGCATGTCTGCTGATCACTCCTTCCTCTCCTCCTAAGACACGAGCCAATGCAAAACCGAAAATACAGAACCTGAACTCAGCTGGCACGGAAACACAAGGACACAGACATGGCTGTAACCTCAAAAAGTACAGAACCTGAACCTGAATTCAACTGGCACGGAAACACAAAGGCACGACTGTAAACTCGAATGTACAGAACCAGAAACTCGAATGTACAGAACCTAAACCTGAATTCAACTGGCACAATCTGGCACAAAAACATAAAGGACCTGCCGGCACACAGACAAAGACATACAGACAATGTCTCACCTCCAAGCCCCCAAGTGGGTCTTCGGAGACGAGGGTGGTCGCTAATCCCTGGGACAAGCCCCCAAATGAAAGACTCCCAGTGCTTGGGAGACTCTCACTCAAGTCTTGGGATAACACGACTCCCTCCAGTAACTCACGAGAGACCATCCTTGCTGCAATCACACGAGGCTTTAATGATGAGATGAGACGGGAAGCAGTGCACTGGGGCCGAGACTCAACCCACGCAGGGGGAGAGTTCGACCTGTGACTACTTCTTTACTTCTGTGTGTTTCTCTTTACATCTGTCTTTCAGCATTCACTGGTAATAACTGTACATTTATATAATTCTGATTTCTTATAACTTAGATAATCAGTTATATCTCCATGAACATTAACCACTTACAACTTATAGTATGTGTTTACAACTAATATAGGTTCATTGACAAATTGACACTATTGCTTGAAAGGCAATGTAAAAAGTAGTAAGAGAGTATTCATTGCTAAGGTCTGTGATGTTGCAGAGGACTTGTGGAGGAAATCTTTTCAACTTAGAATAAAGCAACTAGAGAGAGATAGAGATAAGAAACACCTGGACATAATCCACAGTGACCTAACTCCCCAAACTGTGCTCCTAATCCTAAATGCTACCACTTCACGATAATATGATCATAGAATAAAACCATCAATAAATTAATATATGATGAGATCAGAGCTGTCATGGTGTAATCGCCAGTCATTGACTAGATGCACTCACTGCAGTCTAACTCTTCAACACAGAAATCTGTTACGGCACTTCACATCTTTTACAGTGTATTGGACTCATTTCTCCCTCCCCCTTAAGTGAGACCAAAAGGATAGCAAGAGTGTAGTTATCTAATTATCTTTTTCCAAGGTCAGACAGCACACAGTAAAGTACTTTTCCCTTAAAGAGCAGGCCTTTGTTATGGTGAACCCTGTGGTTTTATTTCAAAAATGGTTAGTTAAACCATAAGAGCAATTTTCTTTGATCTAGCCTAAGAACCTGGCAGCCCTTTTAAAATGAAATCCATGAAAGTGTGGGGATATCTATAAAATTGGATTCCTAGGGATGTTGTTATTCTCAAGACATTCACACTCAGCCTCTATAAATTCTAGATGCATGTATACTTTCTGTTTTAAAAGGTGATTCAGAAAATGTAACCAAGAGAACAAAGGGCAAAAGTTGAGAGCTTTGGAAATTATTCCCAAGCCTTTCACATAATCAAGAGATTCACCTTCTGGCCAGCTTGATTTCAGAACTGTGGAGAACTACTGCCTTCTTTTAACCTTCCACTTAGTCTTATTTTTTTTTCTTTTGAAAAAGTATGTCTATAGCTACTATCCCATTTCCATCTAATCATTTTATTTTGGCAGGGTTTGAATGGTTACATAGGTAAAAATGTGAAAAGTAATTTTGCTGTAGGACCTGTGATTCATAAATTAACCAAATCCTTATAAAGTTCCAATATAATTACATACATATAATTGACATATTTTGGGTTATTTTATCTGGTTCTAAGGATGGCACTAGGACCTCATATATTCTACACAAGTGATTTACTATTGAGCTACCACAATAGTTAACAATTTAGATTTCTTTTTTCTTTGTTCTTTAATTTTTTCTTCTATTTCTCCCTTTTATTGAAAGCAGATTTTTTTTCTCTCATATAATACTTACTGTTTACAGCTTCCTTTCCCTATACTCCTCCCCACATTCCCTCCCATCTGAATCCACACCTTTTCTGTCTCCCATTAGAAAAGAACAGGCTTCGAAGAGATAGACAGTCCTCAATCCTCCATGATGTCCTCAGGCTTCATGTTCCAGTGCCATCTATCCCAACCAGCAGGATGCAAACCTAGGGGAGAAGAATGGAGGGTACAAGAGACATGAGAAATGATGGCAAGACAGTGTTTCTGATCAAGCCACCCTGAGTTCATTATACTCTCAGGCTGTTATATAGCAAAGTAAAGGGTGTCAGGTGGGCTGGAATTCAGGCCTGGAGACATCCCTAGGTGATAAGTAAATACTGAGGGTCTGTGCTTGTTGACTAACAAAGGAAAATGCTAATGTTTTCTAAAAGCCTGGTATCTGCAAGTCTCACTAGGCTAAAGTCCTAGGTCCGAAACTTGCTTAAAAAAAAAAAAAAAGTATCTTACTTGTGAACTTAAGATGGCTGTTAAGAAAATGTAGATCTTAGTATATAGGTCTTTGCTTCCGGCATGTCTGCCCTTTTTAAGTATTAGACTGAGGTGAGTTAAAGGTCATCTGGTAGATGAGTGGGCATTAACCAGTGTGTGGGGGAAAAGCAGAGGCCTGATCCTCCCATATTTAATTGGTGGGGGAAAATTCTTTCCAACTTGGTGGAAGAATTTTCTTTTCAGAGTTGCGATGTCTTTTTGGGGAAGAGAGGGTCTGGGTTTTTATATCGATACCTCTGGACATCAACCTCTATGCAATCAGGCATGTCCTCAGGAGACCCAGAGACAGAATGCATGGTCTTTTCCCTGCAGTTTGTTTAGCACCCCTTCTGTTGGTACCCATGTCTGTCATCTCTGGGTTTTATGTGGCTCCAAGGGCAAGAGAGGTAATTCATTCATATCTCCTGGAAAAGGGAGTGAATATTCTGTTTGTCTATTTACACCTCATATTTTTACATTTGTCATTCACTTAACTATTCTGCCCTACTTCTTTAAGATTGACGACAAAAATAGACACTATATGCGAGTATAGTTTGAATATATTCATTACAGAATACTCTGTTTAATTTACTTTTTAATGCTTTATTTTTCCGATTGGCATTTATTAATTCTATGTGCTAAATGGTTTCATTTTGTTATTTCCTATATGTATATAATATATTGTAATTATCTTCAATCTCTTATCATATTCTTTTGCCATCTCACTGTTCATCCAATTCTACATCTAACCTCTTCTTCTGCTTTCATATATTATCTCTATTGTTTTTATTTTTATTACATATATATGTACATAAATACAATCATCCGAGTTCATTTAGTATTGTTCATATGTATATGTGTTTAAGATTGACCACTTTATGTTGGATAACCTGTTAGTGGATTCATCCCTTGGGAAGATTAATTCTCCATCTCTCAGCTGATGTTAAGTGCTCTATAGGTCTTCATCTAGGTTTGGGGCCTTGTGAGGTTTCTCCCAATTTACTTTGGTGTGTCAGTTGGTGTTGTCATAATACAGGTCTCATTTAGGCAGCCATGTTTCTGAGATGTCATGGGTGCACCTTTTCTGTCATTTCCGGAAATTCACTCTCACAGGAGACATCATGGTTCTTTGGCTTTTACTATCTTCCTACATCCTCTTCAGCAATGATTTTTAGACTTTAGGTCTTGTTCTTTTCATATCCTCCATCCCCTCTGACCCTTCCACAGAGTTCTCTGAGCTTCGAGTGGAGGGAGTTGATGGAGACATCCCATTTAGGGCAGAATGTTTGAAGAACATGTATTTGCTGTGTATTGTTTTTTTTGTATGTCTTTGTATTTTTTCTACCTGCTGTAGGAGGAAGTTTCTTTAATGATGGATGAGCAAGTCAGTGATATATAACTATAGCAGTCATTAGGGGTCATTTTATTTCTATGCATATGATGAAGTTTTACATATCATATTACAACTTCTTTACTAAGATGTCTGCTCTTTTTTTCTTTCCCATGTCTGTTCCTATTTTCTTTGCAAGAGAAAAATGAGAAGGGGAGGATAGGGGGAACTTGGGGAAACAGGATGATTGGGATAAAGGAAGGTTGGATAGGGGAGCAGGGAATCACAAATCTTAGTTAAGGGAGCCACCTTAGTGTTGACAAGAGACTTGAACCTAGAGTGGCTCCCAGGAGCCCAAGGTGATGTCTCCAGTTAGTCCCTTGGGAAGCTGAGGATAGGGAACCTGAAATGACCCTGTCCTATAGCAATACTGATGAATATCTTGCATATCACCATAGAACCTTCATCTGGTGATGGATGGAGATAGAGACAGAGACCCACACTGGAGCACTGGACTGATCTCCCAAGGTCCCAATGAGGAGCAGATGGAGGGAGAACATGAGCAAGGATGTCAGGACCACGAGGGGTGCACCCACCCACGGAGACAGTGGGGGCTGATCTATTGTGAGCTCACCTAGGCCAGCTGGACTGCGACTGAAAAAGCATGGGATAAAGCCGGACTCTCTGAACATGGCGAACAATGAGGGCTGATGAGAAGCCAAGGACAATGGCACCGGGTTTTGATCCTACTTCATGTTCTGGCTTTGTGGGAGCCTAGCCAGTTTGGATGTTCACCTTCCTAGACATGGACGGAGGTGGGAGGACCTTGGATTTTCCACAGGGCAGGCAACCCTCACTGCTCTTTGGACTGGAGAGGGAGGGGGAGAGGAGAGGGGCAAAGGGGAGAAGGGTGGGAGGAGGGGGAGAGAAATGGGAGGCTGGGAGGAGGCGGAAACTTTTTTTTCTTTTTCTCAATAAAAAATTAAAAAAAAAATCCTGACGATGAAAAAAAAAAGAATTTCACTCTCCTTTCACAATGTCTTTTCAGACTATCTGAATATGTTCTTGGTCTCTAATGTCTCCATTCTTACCATAGCCTTTATATTACTATTACAGTAATTTTTTCTGGAAGCATTTTTAAAGTTCTTTTTAAAAGAATTTCATATATGTATACAATTATATATGATCATTTATATTCACAATTTATTCTCCAATTATCCCCATGTCCCCCAAACACTATTTCTTAATTTTATATCATCTTTTGTATGTAATAGCCCACCCAATACAGTTTGGGCTGCACAGATGTACATGGTTGATGCTATCCACTTAAAGCATGGAGATACTATAAGTGGCCAAATCTTCAAAAAAGAATGATTCAAACATGATCAAAGGTCATGAACTCACAGAGTATGAGCAGCATACAAAGAACTTGCATGGGGCTACACTAGGTCTCTGTATATATATTTTATGATTTCCAATTTAGTGTTTTATTGGATTCCTAAGTGTGTGAATAAGCTGATGTCTGATTCTTGTGTATTCTTTTGTGTTTTTTTTTCCGTCTTTTGGCTTGCGTTGTCTTACTTAGATTTTTTTTCATAATCTTATCATATTTTATTTTGTTATGTTTTGTTATTATCTCTTAGAAGTGTGTTTTTCTTTAATGAGAGACAGAAAGGGAGTAGATCCAGATGGAAGAGGAGAGGAGGAACTGGGAGGAATGTGGAACGTGACTGCACCATCAGGACATATTATGTGAGAAAAGTATTTATTTTCAACAGAAGGAAAAAAAAAACTTTTTTTTTCTTCTTAAGAAACAGAAATTGTGAATGCTTTAAAAAAAAAAAGTCAGCAACAAGTTTGTTCCAGTCTGATAATTGGCCTCCTAATGTAAACACTGTTTGAAAGAAACTCTCTGTGAGATGATGGTATATGGACCTCACATTCTAATTCCCTTTTGTTCAGAGCCCACCACCTTAGTATACTTCCCATTTTCCTCACAGTCAGATGGAGATGTTTGCTCAAATTGTGGATAATGAATGTGGATTGTACTGATCAGTCTTACACTCAGACCTGGTACATTCAATTTACTTTTGTCCATATTGACACTGTTTGATGTAATAGATGAAGCATAGACTTCTCATTAAAAACAGGGAACATGCAAGATTATTTTATTAAATGTCATATAGTTTGAAATAGTTTATTATAATTATCCAGTTATCGTGACTCTGTTGGAATGGACCAAAAATACACCAAGAAGAAGTTCAGTTGGAGAAGAAAAGAGGCTTATTTTTATGGAGAGGCTAGAAATAACTCAACAATTAAAAAGAAAAACTGTGTTTCATTTTTCCAGTCACTTGATTATACTAGTAGTAGATTTTAAAATGGACTGTAACAAGATATTGATCAGTTTAAGTTTCATGTGTGTGTTTTTAGATTTCGAATTACTTTTGTTTGCAACAAAATACATTTTATTTGTTCCCACTTACTCCATCTAGCATCTTGATCATGAATAATTCCACTCCAACATAATGATCTCTTATGAAAATTTCCAGGGCATTTCACATAAAAAAGTGTAAATAAAAATTAAAAATAGAATCTAGAGTTCCTTGCTTGTGCTCTCTCTCCTTCTGCTCCTGATTTGGACCTTGAGATTTCAGTCCGGTGCTCAGGACCGCGAGGGGTGCACCCACACACTGAGACAAGGGGGATGTTCTATCCGGAACTCACCAAGGCCAGCTGGCCGGGGTCTGAAAAAGCCCGGGATAAAACAGGTCTCGCGGAACATAGCAGACAATGAGGGCTACTGAGACCTCAAGAATAATGGCAATGGGTTTTTGATCCTACTGTACCTATTGGTTTCGTGGGAGCCTAGACAGTTTCGTGGATGCTCACCTTACTAGACCTGGATGGAGGTGGGTGGTCCTTGGACTTCCCACAGGGCAGAGAACCCTGATTGCTATTTGGGCTGACGAGGGAGGGGAAATAAATAGGGGAAGGGGAGGGAAAGGGGAGGCAGCGGTGGGGAAGAGACAGAAATCTTTAATAAATAAATTAAAAAAATAAAATCTAGAATTTAGATCAAGGTTTCATTGGCAGGAGAGTTTATTTTGTACCAGATGAATATGAGAATAGGCTTTAAGCCTCTGTGTGTGTTTGTGTGAGTGTTAAAACCTCTGAAAGAAAGCTGGAATAGGAGTGTCTAAGATTAGATGAAAAATATCTGATGGACATTCCAATCTTTTCACTTTTGTTTGCAGGAAAATAAGTAGTATTAGTGTCTATTTCAGAGTATTCCTCTCTCCTGATGAAAATCACCCTCTTCTTTGTGTGTGTTTGTGTGTGTGTGTTTGTATGTGAGCATGTATGTGTGCGCGCATGCTCACATGCATATATATGTATTCTCATATATATGCTGAGAAATCTGAGTAAATGTAAAAATGTACATTATATATTGTAATTAAATTCCAAAGATAAAGACATTGAAGACTTTGAAGTTAATGATTATGAGATTGAAACTTGCTACACTGAATGGATGGATTTTAACATAAACTATAAATATTGCCAGCATACTCTAAGCCTGTAAAGTAACTTACTTCAGTTGCCATAGAGTTTTTCCTTATTGCTACTTTTAAGCATTTGCTTCAGTGGAGTACAGGCTGCTGCTGCTTTTTTGCTGGTGTAAATAGTAAATGCCGAGGTGCTGCCTTGGTGTTGGCAGAGTGATCAATCATAGACTCACCTTGCAGAGGGTCTTCCCCTACTTGGTGATAGGACACATATCTATGAATGCATATTATTTTGAAAATGTTAGAGGTTGACCTCTAGAATACCAGAAATATGCTAATGAAGATCCTATATTCTCTTCTGTTTTCTTTTACTTCCCTTCCCCGAAAGAAAACGCATGGATCATGTAAAGCAGCAGCCTTAATAATCAGTTTTGAAGACAGGAAAAGTCATGACTGATTTTATAATTAAGTGCTGAACAGCACCACCACTTTTCCTGAGATGGCCTGCTAGCTCTTCACATGTCATCTTTGTTTTGTTCTTGTCTCAGTTTTCAAAAAGTGAGAAATATCTGCAATTGACTGGACACAGCTGCATCTGCATTTAAAAAACTTTGCCTATATAATTGATGAAAAACTATATTTAAAAAGTTATTGGGATTGTGGGTTGAGAACAGACTAAAGAATAACCAAAATTTTTTCTAATAAAACCTGATGAATCCTGGTTATCAAAATGTAAATCATTTAAAAATCATATTTTACTGAGACAATCTAAAGAAAATAATCAAAGATGCAATACAATTTGAATGAAGTTAAATGTGAATTCTGTACAAAAATAATATAGGTTATTATTTCTCAGCATGTATATATTTGTCCCTGTCTTGTTTTGAAGAACTTTTTGACATTCAGGGAGGAAGTTTAGTTTTCAGTTATCAATCTAACTATTAACTTTTGGTTAAAAAACTCATGCACACATGAATCTCTCCAAAATAATATGCACCCGATGGGTAATTTAGAGTTATTTTGTTTCTAGAGGGCAGTGAGAGAAAAAGTCTTTTTAGTGATCTATGCTGCTGCCCAATTCTTATCCTTGGGGACTCAATGAAATTCACAATAATGAGAATAATTATTAACCTTTACAATTATCGATCCTAGCCCAATATATTTAAATATACAAATAGATTGATTTTTAAAACCCAATATTCATCCTGAAGATATGCAAATAGTTTTTGAATTACAAATGAATAAATATTTATTTATTGTATTTTGAGTAAATTTAGTTGGCAATAGCAAATAGAAATTAATGGAGACTCAATTTTTTTTTTTTTTTTGCAAGGAAGAAAAGTTTATTTTGACTTAGTTCCAGAGATCTACAGTCCATTATGGTGGTGAAGACATGGCAGCAGACAAGGGGAGATAGGATGTCAGAAGTATGGCTGGCTGCATTGCATGTACATTCAGGAAGCAGGGAATGAACAGAAAATGAGGCCCACCCCCAATGACTTACTTCTTCTAGAAAAACTCCAACTCCTAAAGATTCCACAATCGTTCTAAATAGTATTACCGACTGGGGACCAAGTGTTCAAAATGTGAGTCAATGGGGGACATTTCTCATTGACAACCACAGCATCCTCTATTCTTGAAAGATCCTCATCATTCTCATCACTCTTTCCAGGGGTACTGATAGTATAAACGCCACCCATGAACACTGCTTCTAAAAAGCCACAGAAATGGTATTCTAGGAGCTCCCTTTGGTCAATGCCTCCATTCTTTGTTCCCATTAAAAGCCACCCCCATGCATAATTGCACCCCGTTTGAGGAGACTGAAAATTTTAACATTGAAGTACTTAAGATTGTTTTCACATAATTATATATTGTTTCATAACTCTATATTGTAAATCAGTTTTCTTTTCAATAGTATAGATGACATCTAAATGATTTTTCCTAGTTGTAAGTAATTATATATTTTTTATTATTAAATAGCATTATTTCAAGCAAAGGCTACTTTTTACTTAAGTAAAATAAAGTCAATAAAGATTAAGAATGTGCACTACAGACTTACCTACAGAACTATCATATAGAGATGATTTCTCATTTCAGGCTCCCTCTTCCCAGATAACCCTAGCTTGCATCAAATTGACATAAAACTAGACACCACAGGTCACATCTAGAGCACAAAAGTGAACTGAGTAGAAACTGCTTCAAAACATGACAAGACTACAAGGAATTCAAGTCACAGTCATATAATAAATACGACAATCATTTTTATAAGACGTGTGATGCTATGCTAATGAATCAGTTCACTTTGTTTTATCTTCTATAGCAAACTTTTTAATTGTCAAATTTGTTTTTATTGGTAAAAGCTGATGAATTAAATGTATTTATTTACTTTTGTTCTTCACCCTTTGCTAAAAGAAAACAATTTAAAAATTATGCAATTGATCTGAATACTTTTTCTTTCCTTAAGGAGAACTCATGGGCTAGCACAAATATTTAACTTTGAAAACAAAAATGAAACAAAACAAACATTCATATCTATTTCTTTTCCAAATTAAATTCATAGTTTTTGGAGAATTTTCTTTTATATTTTTAGTATTCCCAAGACTGCTTCTTCTTTATACAGAGAATTATATCTCAAAACTATGATTCATGTTTTTTTCTACATAAGCAAACTTTTCCTTTTACTCAATAACTTCTGCAATAGAGAAAATATCTGTCCTTTCCTCTTTTACTTCTTTTTAATTATAATGGAACTGTCTTGCACAAAATTTGGTAAATCATAAACATCAATTCTGAATATAGCATTATTCATTCATAATTAGTTCTATTTCATATATTCGATATTGTACTTATTTATTTTTAGTAGGTTCAGGTCTGAATTGTCTTCTAAACATCAGGCAGAAAAGGAGGCATTCTGGATACGTAGAAACACCCAGTTTATTTTGACTAGAGCATTGTGTGGACCCCAGGACCTAGTAAGATAGCTAATAGTTTAAACTCTATCAAAAGAATTTATAATTAATCTTTAGACAAATGATTTATGTAAATTATTCCTTTGGGCTATGAAGGTTAGAACAGTCCTATGCATTAAGTGACACCGTGGAAGCATGATTAAATGAAAACTCAGGGTCAGAAATTGGGTTCAACCTGAAGATCCAAAAAACAAAACAGCCAGCTACTGGTTCTACTTCTGAAATGGTGATCTTGCCTCCAGGAATCTCAGAAAGAGGCTGTATCTAAGAACTGTCTCGCCCATTTGTTTGTTTGTTTGTTTTTGTTTTTCGAGACAAGGTTTCTCTGTGGCTTTGGATGTCTCACCCAGTTTTATATTCCACTTTAGGGCTGGAATTAAAGGTGTGTACCACTGTGATTAAAGGCATGTACCACTGATTTCTATGGCAACCAGTATGGCTACTCTTATTAAAAGTGTGTGTCATTGTGGCTACTGGGATTAAAGGTGTGTGATACCATAATCTGGTCTGTAATGCTGATCAGTAGGCAGTCTTTATTTATTAAAATACATTTGAAATGTCACAACAGCACCTTGGTTGATAAAGATGGAAGAAAAAGAAATAAGGATGGGTCATTTGTTTTGGGCCTGTGATTGGGTAGAGCGGAGCCAGAATACTCAGTTTGCTAGAAAATTCAAAATTAAGTTAAAAAATATTTGTCTATTGCTGCATTTAAGTATTTTAATTGTCTTGAGATGTTTAATGACCTGAATACTAATATATCTGAAGAACACTGGGGAAGAATGGTAAATAAAGTATATACCATACTCTGGTTTATGAGAGTTGAGCTAAATTATTTTGTTTGTTTTTACATTACCAGAGTAATTGGATGAAAACCAACAATGATTGTTACCACATTGCTTCAGAAGATCTCATCTTGGTAAAATGAGAATGAAAATAAAGGCAATTCTGTTTCATTATCAGATCTCTGTAGTAAGGAGGCCATTTGTTCATTTTCCCAGCTGCCCAGACTCCCAAAATAGCCACACAGAAACTGTATTAATTAAATCACTGCTTGGCCATTTACTTATGTGTATTGCAAGCTAGCTCTTACATCTAGAATTAACACATCTCCATTATTTTGTATTTTATCATGAGGCTCGTGGCCTAATGGCAAGATTTCCAAATATCTATCTCTGGTGGTGGTTCTATAACTTCTCCTTGACTTCACTCCTTTCTCCCAGCATTCAGTTTAGTTTTCCTAACCTAGCTCTGCTCTACCTAATCATAGGCCCAAAACAGCTTCTTTATTAACCAATGGTATTCACAGCATACAGAGGGGGAATACTACATCACATCTCTTTTCTGATTAAATTAAAAAGGAAGGTTTTAACTTTAACATAGTAAAATTACATGTAACAAAACAGGTATCAAGTAAGAACTACAGTTACAATATTTACATCTACTTTATCTTTTATCATAACTAAGGAAAACTGTAACTATTCTATAAATTCTTCAACTCCATGAAAGACTCCAGAAGGCTATAATATTACCTGAGTAAACAAGATGTGCATTGTAAGCAACTTCTAAAACTCTAGAATTGACAGAAACTTCTCACTGCCTGGACAGTCATCCAGTGTTCTTCTGTACCTTTGAAGCATCCATCTTCAGACCACAGTATCCAGAAAACTTTTCCATGAAGCAGGAAGTTTCAAAGACAGTTCCACCTATATTGGCAGTTTGTTAACCACATTCTTCTGTGTCCTGCAGAATATCTAGCAGAGTCTTTCATTAAGCAGGAATCCCAAATGATCATCTCACCTTTAGGCAAGTTTAGCAGTTAATTTCTTTGGGTCCTACATGTCCAGTTCACACAGCATGCTACCAAGCAGTCCAGGCAACAGCAGTTTCTTTCCCAAATGTCTAGCCAACTCCATAAGGTGTCTATTTAATGCCTGTTATCCTCTTGAAGTAGATTGGTGCTGCCAGGAGCAGATGTGTCTCATTGCTATGAAAAGTCCTAAGTTCTTAAACATTTTAAATACAATATTCTGTAGTCTTTGAAAGGTTTGAAGAATGCCTATCCATCTGAAATACATCTCTGTACATCTAGAAAATCTAACTAACATGACTACAAGCTTGACTACTATAGATGATTATCTATTAACCTATATTTCTTAATTATATATTACATTTTTAAATGCACAACCACAATACCTTAATCAAGAGCAGAAATATAATAAAATTGACCTTAAAATTGTATCAATAAACCAAAATACTTATGAATGCAAAATTTTAGAGCATATCCCCCTTTAAATGTAAAAAAATAAATTAGAAATATGGGCATGTTCTCTCCAAACTCTGTGGAAACAAAAGAAGAACCTCTTTTCCAAAGCAACATATCCTTAGATCCATATTTTGAAATGAAGATACCTTTAAAGTATATAGGTGGGTTTAGTTTATCATTCCCCAGAACCAAATGTCTCTCTGTAGTCAAAAAATTAAAGAAAACAAAATATTAGACAAAATCCAGAATCTCTGTGGATTTTTCATATTTATGTGGCTTATATTTTTTATTTTTTTAATCTATGACTCTCTGTACTTTGTCTTTTGTTTTATTTTTTTAATGATTTACTTCTTTTTCAACTCTCTATACACTTTTTCTTCTCTCTCCCAAGCCTACGTATATTTATCAGCACTGTGACCCATTTAGAGGTCTTTTTCATCTGAATTTTTCTTTATTGCATATTTGTAATTATTTTTTGACCAGAAGCACTGTTTTTAATGCTAAGTGAGGGTAACTAAGACCAACTCCACAGTCTTGCCTGCTTGCTCCACCCAGTCCAGCGTGGTGGAGCTGTTTGCTGCCTCTGACAGCCATGCTCAGTGTCCCATTTTTAGGCACACAGAGAATCTATGTGTTATTAAGCAAATTGTAGCACTATGCTTTTAAATGTTGTTTAAATGCTCCATAGCTAGACCTTGTCAGAGTTTGTACTGGTATTGTACTGTCTTTTTAAAACTGTGTGGCTTTTTTTTTTTCCTGTTACCACTGAATCAG
Organism: Alexandromys fortis; assembly: GCF_014885135.2. Classification (NCBI taxonomy): domain Eukaryota; kingdom Metazoa; phylum Chordata; class Mammalia; order Rodentia; family Cricetidae; genus Alexandromys; species Alexandromys fortis. The sequence continues at coordinate 542,757 of NW_026068203.1, forward strand.
GAAGACTTCTCCGAAAGGACCTGCAGCATGCTGCCAGCAGCCAGCAAAATGTTGGATACCAAGAAGCTGTGCATAATTCTATTCTTTATTGTCTAGAATTACTTTTTAAGCTTTCTCAGGTTTTATGTAGATATAGCGAGCATATGTTGGAGTGTCGATTTGTCATAAGGAGGCTGTTTGTTCTTTTTCCCCAGCTGCCCAGACTCCCAAAATAACCAACCAGAAAGTGTATTGATTAAATCACTGCTTGGCCAATTACTCAGTGCATGTTACACTCAGGAGCATTAAATTGATTTCAAAGTCATATTATTCTATAATAAAACAGATTGCTTTTAAAGATTTAATCCACCTTTTGAAAAACAGTTTAAAAATCAATGACCAGGGCCAGAGGGATGGCTTGGTGGTTAAGAGCATTGCCTGCTCTTCCAAAGGTCCTGAGTTCAATTCCCGGCAACAACATGATGGCTCACAACCATCCGTAATGAGGTCTGGTGCCCACTTCTGGCCTGCAGACATACACACAGACAGAATATCGTATAATAAATAAATAAATAAATAAATAAATAAATAAATAAATAAATATTTTTTTAAAAAAATCAATAACCATTTTTTCATATGAAAAATATTTTCCAAATATTCAAAATGAACCTAACATCCATTTTTTTCTTTTTTCAGTTTTAACGATTTCATATATGTATACAATGTATTTTGAACCTCAGTATTCATTCTTATTCCCTCACATATCTGCTTACATCATTTCTTCCCAACTAGCCTCCCCTTACTTCTTTTGTTTGGGTATTACACAAGGAGCCCCAGCTGTTATGTGTGTATTGTATGCAATAATCAGCCATGGGAAAGATGCTTAATGATTTTTTTTTCTCTAGCAGCCTATGCAACAACTTGTGAATCTATGAATGCTAGCTAGGAAAGAAAATGTATCCAACTAAGTTCCAACTTCATTTCTTTGTGTTTTATATACAATGTGTGTGGTAACTTCAACAATAGAGTTGTTACCATGTAATTTCAATAGACCACCAAAGGCAATGGCATGAGTCTGTATTGTGTGCATGAGTTCTGTAGGATAATGTTCTTGTATACTGTAAAGATTCATTACTGGTATTGGTTTAATCAAATGCTGATTGGACAGGCAAGAAATAGAGGTGGGGAGTCCAGACTAAGAGAATTCTGGGAAGAGGAAAGACAGAGAGTTAGTCACCAGCCAGATGCAGAAGAAGCAAGATGAGTTTACTGAGAAAAGGTACCAAGCCACATGTATAAACGTACAAAAGAATTATGGGTTAATTTAAGTTTAAGAAATAGTTAATAATAATCCTGAGCTAATAGGCCAGTTTATAATTATTCATCAAATGTATAGAGGAGCTTCCACATCATGAATAGTTCATCACATCCTGTAATTCTAGTTTTAGGTGATTCAGTACCCTCCTCTAGCCCCTATGGGCACAGCAAACACATACATATATAAAAATAAAAATACTTTTTATGGAAGAGTTTTAAAATATTAATCTAGTCCAGAGAGTGTAAAAAATAATGAAAATTAATAGAAAAGAAAACAAATAAAGCTAAAGAAAATTTAAAAAAATAAGTGATTTGTGTAAGATGAATTGAATATTTATGATAATACTGGCAGAGTTCCATGTCTTAATTTGGAGTTATTATTACATTAATGGTGACACCATTATCTTTAACACTATAAATTACATGTTTTAAATAGTTTTTTATTTAATAATATATATATGTGTACATATATACATATATATTATGACTGAGAATGGTAACTGTTATGACAAAATTTTTCAGTATGCAAGAAAACTAAGAGACTCTATATGCACATGAAATGTGCTAGCAGAATGATTCACCAAAGTATCAATAAGCAATTAATAAAATGTGACAAAGATCAAGCAATATTAGTCAGCATTTAAAATTCAGGAAATTATGAGATTTTATAACATGTATGAACCAATATTTAGGGTATACTGAGAGATAAAAATGATAGTCACAGAAAGGCAAAGTTTCATTTCACTTGTGCAAGTTATCTAGAGATGTCAAAACTGATAGAGAAAGAAAGTGTCAGGGCTGCTGTCAAGAGTTGAGGGGGTAGAAATATGAAACAAACTGTTTGTTAGTTATAACATTTTGGTTTTGGAACATGAAAAGTTTCTGGAGTTGGATTATGGTGAGATGGACATATTACCAAACTTTCATTTAAAATAACAATGGGTATAATGTTCCTGTTTATGTCCTTTTATGTCTTATTATTTTTTAGATTCTTTAAATGATCCAAATATAATAATTTCTCTGTTTACTTGTTCTTGTCCATGGTACCATAGTTATTCAAATATTTTGTAGATATGAGCTCTGTGTGTATATTTAGCAGATAATTGTCAAATCTCCCAAGAGCACTGGCTTGCAGATGTCTTCATTAGTGAACAATTTGCATTTCTTTCCACTAATTGCTCTAGAACTAAAAAAATAACCACATTTGACACATTTATGTCAATTATTAGCTTGGGATTTCCCAAACATTGAATGAAATTCCCATTGAAAGATGAAGAATAAACAGCAAAAACGTTGATTTAATTGTACATTTGCCAACAGATGGTGGATTTGCCATGTTAAAATAAAAAGAAATTGCTAGAATTTATTGAAAGTGCTTTATGAAATTGAAAAAATAGGTGTTTTATAGGTACAATCTCAGTTCACCTAACTACTACTGAGATGTTATAATTTTATATATTTAGAGACAACTGGAGAATCTGAAACAATACCTTGACTGAAATTAAATAGCACTGTAAATAGAATCTTGTTTCCCCTGTTTTAATAGATTGCTTGTAACAAAATTCTAATGATTATCTCCTCTTATAGTTTTGTTTTGTACACTGTTTATTCAAAGTTGATCATATTAAATGTAAAGCATGATGAACTTCTCATCTACCCATGTACTATCTTTACAGTAAAAATTAGCATGCGTTCCCAGAATCTTTATTAGTCCTTTCCTATCTCTCACTTTATGCCAGCAAACTTTCATCTGTCTGATGTGAAATTAAATATTATAAATAAGTTGAACTTTGATCTTTACATAATTTTTCTTTGCTTGTCTCTCATTCTTATGACAATATATCGACTGAGCCAATCTATACAACAATGAATTGTTCCTGTCTCTTTAATTACTTTGAAGAGTTAGTATAAAACTGTTTTCAATTCTTAAAAGTTCTGGGATAATTTAATAGAGAATTCTTCTGGATGTGTAGATTTTATTTTTCAGATTAAAAAAATAATACTGAGTGTAAACTGCTCTGATCCACATTCAAATAACATACATTTCATTATAGTGGGTGTCCCAGTAGAAATGAAGTAATCATCTATTTCATATATTTACCAAGGAAATCCAAGGGTCACTTTGGATTTGAATATTAATCCAAACACACTGTGGTGGGTTAAAATAAAATGACCTTTATAGGAGTGGCAACTATTAGGACATGTTATTTTATTGAAGTAGGTGTGGTCTTATTGGAGGAACTGTATCACTGAGGAGGAGAGTTTTAAGGTTTCCTTCGCTCAGTGAGATACAATTCACTTTCTGTTGCCTTCAGATCAATATATAAGTACTGTCAACTTCATCTCCAGAACCATGTTTGCCTGCATGACTGAACCTCTGAAACTGTAAGCCACCATCTATTTGTAAGAGTTGCTATGGCCATAGTGTCTCTTCACAGGAATAGAAACCCTAACTGAAACCCATAAATCTTAATTGTATATTCTTTTGTATGTTAATAGCAATCTAGATATTTAATGATATTCCTTAGCCTAATCTCTTTCAATCTACCAATGACTTTGCTAAATTAATCTTATACCCATTTCTTTTTTGCTTTTGTGGTGACTTTATGCAATATAATTCTTGATCTCCCTAGTTTCATAATATAATGTTCATAAGAAATGTAAATGTTATATTCCTTATCAAAAGGAATAAAGTAATTCAGGGAAATTATTATTTTGTATGTCTAGGGTGGTTGTGTTAGCAATTAATATACACTTGTTATGCTTGAATTTTAATAGTGTAATATTATTAATAGGTATATCCATAATAATCTTTTTGATATTTTATATAACATAAAAATTATCCCCATTTGCCAGGCAGTGGTGGCGCACACCTGTAATCCCAACACTCGGGAGGCAGAGGCAGGTGGATCTCTGTGAGTTCGCGGTCAGCTGGTCTATAAGAGCTAGTTCCAGGACAGGATCCAAAGCTACAGAGAAACCCTGTCTCAAAAATCACAAAGAAAGAAAAAAATCCCTTTTCATAAGAAAATATGCGAAGGGCATTCTGTGCTGTGTCTTTTACAAAGCAATTTGAAATAAAATATTTTACTTTTTACAGAAATATCAGTTTCATCAACATCTTCAAATGAGCTACACATGAGGTCATAATGAGGTAACATGGGCTATTCATGTTTCTGATAAATATATTTGCTTATTAAAGTTTATTCAGTAGTATAATATTAAATGTATAGATTTTATGTTTTTCTCTTAGTATTTCAGAATTTATCTGACAGTTTTAATGAAAATATTTTGTACATACAAAATATTTTCTCCTGTGGAAACAGAATGTCCCAAGGAATTTACTATTTCTAACTAGATAAATATATTTTCACTTATCTAAACAATTCGAATAAAATCTATGCATTATAAGTTAACATTTTCTAAATTTTAGGAATTGTGTTTAATATACTGAACAGTCAAAGAAAACTACATTGCTTCTAAACACAGTTTTGTCACATTGATGGAGGATATAAACATTTTATGCAGGCAAATTCTTATCTAAGTCTAGGCAATATCTCTATATTTTATTAAAACAGATGTTCTAGGAGCCTCAAGGTCCCCAGTAAGAGAGCCCGGCACCCTCAGCCTGGGCTCCAGGGGCTCCTGTGTTCTCCTGGATCCTGCACTGCCTGCCCCGTCCTTCCTTCTGTCCCTGGATCACTGGGCTACCAGGCAGCCCTGTTTAGGTGCTGAAGAGTTCCATCTGGACGGGTGAGTGTGTGCTATCCAGGGGCGATAGTCCCGGAAGAGAGCACAAACCCCCCTCCCCCAGCTCCTGCAGGGCTATCTTTCTTACCAGGAGCCAGCATCCCAACACCCCACCCCCAACCCTGCCCTGCTGTATGCTAGGACCAGTGCTCAACAACAGTTTTAAGC
>NW_026068203.1:554241-557564 GCF_014885135.2 Alexandromys fortis
GGGAAAAGGGAGACGGGGAGGGAAATGGGAGGCGGGGAGGAGGCGGAAATCTTTTTTTTTCAATAAAAAATTATATTTAAAAAAAAAACAGATGTTCTAATGCCAATACATTTTTCTATTCCCAATAATCACAGATTATGGTTAGTTTAAATGTAACAAAAGATTTTTACAGTAAAGTCTTTTCCTACAATATCTTATTAATAGTGTAAAAGACTTGTCAAGTGCATTATATATCGTATTTTTATATGAAAATAAGCAACTCAACCTAAGTACATCTTTCTAAATTTTCAAATTTTTAAAAGTTTTTGTGAGATTTTATTTAAGACTTTAATAATTTGACTATGACTACCAATACAGGAAATACTAATAAATAAAGAAGATTGACAATAGTAACTCATTTTATAAAGTATGATGATTCTATCTTCTGCATTATTTGATATTCATAGTTTTCTTTTTCTTATTTTTTGTTTGCTCATTCATTCCCTTCCTTCAAAGAAAGATCCACTCCCACTTGGCTTATGTATGCTTAAACTCCACTAGCAAATTCTTTTCTCTGTGCTTCATTCTGCATTCATGTGTTTATTTTTATTTATTTGCTTAACCTCTAGACTGAAATCAATATGCAAAAGAGGTTAATGAGTACTATTAATCATATATAAAAATTTATACTTGATACTTTGATACTTTTATTATGGCCAGGATACTCATTTGAAATAGGTATTAATTTCCCAATTTACAGATAGGAAAATAAAGTCTCACATATATTTACTATTATATATTAATAATTGATTTACTTTTTCATTTATTTTTTCATTCATTATTCAATATTTATTATGTACCTACAATCTTTGCCATATTTTGTGTTAGTTCCTGGTTAAACATGATGAGTTAAAGAAGGAACTGTCTTTACTTTCATATAATTTAATTTCAGAAACAAACCTTAAAGAAAAGATGAAAGAAGTATATATGAAAATGTAATAATTAGTGCAATACAAAAGTATCTTACAGCACATCAACACTCACATGAAGATGAAAAACACGTTTCCTAATGGAGTGTCATATAGTCTGAAATTTGAAGAACATATGAAAAGTACCCTGTTTTAAATTTTTAAAAAATTGTAGCAGAATGAACATTATACAAGGGTCTATATGAATTTCCTAAAAAATAATTCAATGGAATAGACAGGTATAAAATATTGGACATTTGAAAAACTTTTGAATAACTTACAGGCATTCTATGTGAACAAATGTAGACATGAACAATATACACCTTAGACATCATAAAAAGAAAATTTCTTCTAAAATTTGAGCATCAAATCTAGAAAAACAAATGCATATTTTAAAAGATTCTACTAAATACTTATAAATCCATATATTTTATTACTGAACCTTATGCCTAACCAATAATAAATTCTAATGAGGATTTAAATCAGAATATAAATTGATATTAAGTATTAACTGATTACTCAACTTAACCAATGTTTACTTTAAAAGTTTTCAATTGAGTTCAGAAAAAAATCCTCCTTTTACTTTAAATATAATCCCCACTGATGATAGCAGATTTTTCTATTTCTTCCTGTTTCAATGGTTTATGACAAGAACAAATCATGTTACAATAGAAATTTCAAGGAGTGGGTGTCTAGGCAACAACATAGAAAACAAATGAAGGGATCTGTATACCTATTGACCTGTCTATATTTGATATTCCTTATGTGTTCTTTATTTTTAAACTGCTGTTTATCCTTAAGATATTCATAGAATAGATGAAACAGACAAGGATAACTGATAATGACTTGATAAACAGATTTTTATTGATTTTCTTGACATCAAAGCTGTGTATTCATCTGTAAAATTATGATGCTGGATAGAGATGGAAGATTTGTGGTAGGTATCTGAAATAAATTGCGTATTTGTTTTTATTTGTTATATAATATTAATTTATTTTAGTGGTTCATATTTGGGTGAGTACTGTGTCCTGTGAAATTTAAACTCTGTCATGGCACTTATAGTTTATTCATTTTACTATTTACCTCAATCAATATCATGAACAATGTTAAAATGTTTTAAAATTAAAATATAATCACTTAATTTTCTCCTTTTTCTTTCCTTTCAAATTCATCACTTTTGATCACTTTCTTTGAAATTGTTTCATATTAATATATATTATATAAATATATTCAAACTAGTCTGTTTATATAATAATATAACAATATAACTTAAATACAACTTCCTATGTGTCTATAATGTTAACTTTTATGTATATGGTTTTAGGGATGTCCATTTGCTATTGGATAATAAATTTGGGGACTCTTCCTTAGGAAGAATATTTTCTTCTTCTCTCAGTATTCATTAGCTTCTTAGAGTTTTTTTTTTTTTTTTTTTTTTTTTTTGTGTGTGTGTGTGTATGGCTTGGACTAGGTGAGACTTAAAGGTTGCATATGGTTGAATTGTGGAAAGATAATTACCAATAACACTTATGCAGGTCTTCAAAGAAAAAGAGCAGGTGGGCTGTAAAGGATTATACAAATGTGCAGTTTGGAAAGGTCTACTCTGAATTGAGATGAAGGAAGTGTACTCTCAGGACAAGACATCATTTTGATAATCTTTCAACTAGTGAAAAAGAACCTAATGTATTTTCTGCTTCCAGAAAGCAACTGAATAAAATAGTTAATGTTACTCAAGTGGACCTGGGTTGATCTTTAGCTGATTTTGGCAGTGTCCTTCCTCTTCCTGGCATTAGAAGCATGAAAGATGCACGAAGAAAGGAGTCATGATTTATTCCTTCAGTCTCAGAGAGCATCTGATGCCAGAAATTTTTTTTTTATTTTTTTTTTATTGAGAATAAGAAAAAAAAGTTTCCGCCTCCTCCCAGCCTCCCATTTCCCTCCCCCTCCCCTCACTCTTCTCCCCCTCCCCCCTCTCTTCTCCCCCTCCCCCCACTCCTCTCCCCCTCCCTCTCCTATCCAAAGAGCAGTCATGGTTCAGCAGGGAAGCACATATCTTAGTTAAAAGAGCCACCTTAGTGTTGGCAAGAGACTGGAACCTAGAGTGGCTCCCAGGAGCCCAAGGCGATGTCCCCAGTTAGTCCCTTGGGAAGCTGAGGATAGGGAACCTGAACTGACCCTATCCTATAGCATTACTGACGAATATCTTTCATATCACCATAGAACCTTCATCTGGTGATGGATGGAGATAGAGACAGAGACCCACACTGGAGCACTGGACTGAGCTCCCAAGGTCCCAATGAGAAGCAGATGGAGGGAGAACACGAGCAAGGATGTCAGGACCACGGGGGGTGCACCCACCCACTGAGACAGTGGGGC
>NW_026068203.1:557723-561650 GCF_014885135.2 Alexandromys fortis
GGATAGGGGAGCAGGGAAGCACATATCTTAGTTAAAAGAGCCACCTTAGTGTTGGCAAGAGACTTGAACCTTGAGTGGCTCCCAGGAGCCCAAGGCGATGTCCCCAGTTAGTCCCTTGGGAAGCTGAGGATAGGGAACCTGAACTGACCCTATCCTATAGCAATACTGACGAATATCTTTCATATCACCATAGAACCTTCATCTGGTGATGGATAAAGATAGAGACAGAGACCCACACTGGAGCACTGGACTGAGCTCCCAAGGTCCCAATGAGAAGCAGATGGAGGGAGAACACGAGCAAGGATGTCAGACATTTTTTTTAGAAAAATAGAGATAATCAATAAATATAGTGCCTAGTGCACTATACAATCCATTAAGAATTTTTTGTCTCTCCACCTCTCCCTTTTGCACCACTCTACGCCCAACCCTGCCCCCATGCTCCCAACTTTTGCTCAGCGATCTTGTCTGCTTCCAATTTCCAGTAGGATGTATATATGTTTTTCTTTGGGTTCACCTTATTATTTGGTTTCTCTAAGGTTGTGAACTATAGGCTCAATGCTCTTTGTTTATGGCTATAGTCCACTAATGAGTGAGTACATACCATATTCATCTTTTTGGGTATGGGTTATCTCACTCAGAATTGTGTTTTCTATTTACATCCATTTGTATGCAAAATTCAAGATGTCATTGTTTTGTTTTGTTTTGTTTTTTTTTTGCCACTGAGTTTTATGTTACATACTTTCTTTATGCATTCTTCCATTGAGGGGCATCTAGGTTTTCAGGTTCTGGCTATTACTAATAATGCTGCTTTGAACATAGCTGAACAAAGTGGTTTTACAAGTTTGCATTCTCACCAGCAATGGATGAGTGTTCCTCTTACTCCACATCCTCTCCAGCATAGGTTATCATTGGTGTTTTTGATTTTAGCCATTCTGACAGGTGTAAGATGGTATCTCAACATTGGTTTGATTTGCATTTCCCTGATCGTTAAGGAAATTGAACATGACCTTAAGTATCTTTTGGCCATTTGAACTTCTTCTGTTGAGGATTCTCTGTTCCTCGAATATCATCATAGAACCTTTGTCCAGCGATGGGTGGAGATAGAGACAGAGACCCACATCAGAGCACTGGACTGAGCTCCAAGGTCCAGTTGAAGAGCAGAAGGAGGGAGAAGATGAGAAAGGAAGTCAGGACCGCAAGGGATTGGTCCACCCACTGATACAGTGTGACTGATCTAATGGGAGCTCACCAAATCCAGCTGGACTTGGACTGAACAAGCATGTGATCAAACCAGACTCTCTGAATGTGGCTGACAATGGGTGCTGACTGAGAAGCCATTGATAATGGCACTGGGACTTGTTTCTACTGCATGTACTGGCTTTTTGGGACCCTAGTCTATATGGATGCACACCTTCCTAGGCCTGGATGGAGTGGGGAGGGCCTTAGACTTCCCACAGGGCAGGGTACCCTGCCATCTCTTAAGACTGGAGGGGGAGGAAGGAGGTTGAGTGAAGGAGTGGGAGGGAAATGGGAGGAGGGGAGGAAGTGGAAAATTTTGAATGGAGAAGAATGGATATAGACTCATATCTATCACCATGCACAAAACTCAAGTCCAAATGTATCAAAGACCTCAACATAAAGCCAGCCACACTGAACTTTATAGAAGAGAAAGTGGGAAGTATACTTGAATGCATTGGCACAGGAGATCACTTCCTAAATAAAACTCTGGCAGCACAGACCCTGAGAAAACAATTAATAAATGGGACCTCCTGAAACTGAGAAGCTGTAAAGCAAAGGACACGGTCAACAAGACAAAATGACAGCCTACAGATTGGGAAAATCTTCATTAACCCCATATATCTGATTTTTTTTTTCTTCATTCATCTGTTGATGGACTTTAGGCTAGTTATATATCTTTGTTGCTGTGAATATGAGTAGATTAGAATGGGAGGAGAGGTAGGGACAGACTAGGTGGAATAGAGGGAGGGGAAACTAATCAGGATAATTTGTATGAGAAAGAATTTATTTTCAAGAAACTGGGGGGCAGGAAGTGAGAAAAAATAAAAGGGTCCTGGGCATTATAGTTGGGCCATTATGGCTATACTCACAACCAAAACCTTCTTTCTAAATGTTTTTCTCTGTCTTCAGAAAGAGCATAGTGTTAAAGATCAAAGGTCACATCTTTTTTTTTTGTTGTTGAAAAAATTTCTGCCTCCTCCCTGCCTCCCATTTCCCTCCCCCTCCTCCCACTCCTCCCCCCTCCCCCCACTATTCTCCCCCTTTCCTCTCTCCTCTCCCCCTCCCCCCACTCCATTCCTCCTCCCTCTGGAGTCAGAAGAGCAGTCCGGATACCCTGCCCTGTGGAAAGTCCAAGGTCCTCCCCCCTCCATCCAGGTCCAAGAAGGTGAGCAGCCAAATAGGCTAGGCTCCCACAAAGCCAGTTCAGACAGTAGGATCGAAACCTAGTGCCATTGTCCTTGGCTTCTCATCAGCCTTCATTGTCTGCCATGTTCAGAGAGTCCGGTTTCACATCTTATCATATATTATGTTTGATAAATACTAGTTAATCTTAATTATATTTAAATCTTCCCACAGGAAAACAAACCAAAGCAGCAACAATGACAAAATATCAAGGGTGCTCTAGGAGTGAGACCAGAATGTGAAGCATTGCTGTCAAGTATGGACAGATCAGGTGAGCTGAGGCACTCCAGAGTGGCAACTTAATGATAATCCTTTGTGTCAACTAAACACATTCATCATGATCAGCTTTACAAAAGATAAACATCATAACAAAATCTTAAAGCGACCAATATTTTTAACGCATAATCATATACATTACCTGTCATTTCTTGAATACTACAGACAATATTGCTGACAGACCAAAGTACAATTATAATAAAGTCTGAATCTGGTAATCAAAGAGTTTATTCAACTCACTTATAGAGTATGAATGAGTGGTTACTTAAGGTATGTGGAAGACCCCAATGTAGCCAAACCATTGAAGAGAATTATTTCTCACAGCTGTATTGATACAACACATCTTCAGTTAACCTTCTATTCTATATACTCTGTCACCTCCAGAGAGCATATGCAGTCCAGGCAAAATTGTATATAATATAGGCAAGTGATATATAGGGTGAAGTTATCCACCCCATCCCCTTCCGCTATAAAAGAAAAACATACCAGTTGTTGAAGGCCTCTTATATGTAGTCACAACTTCCTGGTAACTGATGGCTCTTCTAGCCGGATGATAGTGCTCTATAAAAGCTTCCTATGGGAAAGTGGTTTATTCAGAAAGATTTTAATCTAGTAAATAACACAAACAATAATTGCTAGCAGTTCTCAACTTCAGTAAAGATTTAGGTTGTATCTCTCCTAAAAGTGGCACAGAGCTTGCAATATACCCTTTTAGAAGCAGGTGTCCACATTTAGCTTCCTTTTTTCTAATTATTCATACATTGAATGTAATAAATACAAAATGCATTTAATTATAGAACAATGGGATTAAATCCAGAAAGCCGATTGCTTTAGGTTTTAAAATAGCAACCTGTAGGGATAAGTCCCACCCCTTAGGGGGCGTGTTCGCCTCAGGCTAAAGTTCGCCTATAAATTTGGCTGATTCAGCCATCACTCATTTATCAGAAGTCATGGCTATCATGGGTATACCTACATAAATAAAGATGGATAATGGTCCTGCTGAAGTCTCTAGGAAAAGGAAACGGTTTTTTTGATTATTACAATATCAAGCATCTTACAGGTATACCATATAATCCTACAGGTCAAGCAGTCATAGAAAGATCAAATCGAACTATAAAGGATATGTTGAACAAACAGAAAGGGGTGGAAAACACCCCCAGAAATAGGTTACATAATGCTTTGTTAACCTTGAATTTTCTCAACGCTAATGAGAAGGGAACAACGGCTGCA
>NW_026068203.1:562285-563862 GCF_014885135.2 Alexandromys fortis
TATATATGTCTATATGATTAATGTTTAAGTTTTTCACAATGAACAAGGAGTTTTTCCTGAAGTGACATTTGAAGTTTCCAGGAAGAAGATGGGGCCCCACAACAACAACTCTACCTGGTTGATATGACGTCATGATACTGATAGCGCTACTATAAAGCAACCCTTTCAACTGGCAGTTTACATGAAAAAATAATCCATAATACATGAAAGAAATATGATAAATAGTTTTTCATGAACAATATTATTCATGTATTATGTTTTATTAGCTATTTAACATTGATTTGAAAATAATAAATGCAGAAAAAACAGACAAGTTCTTGCATAGCGATATATCTTCTGCTTATTCTGCCTAAATATTTTAATTATTGTTAGAAATGAAGAACTTTGTACTGATTAATATTTTATATCATTTTATTATTATGAATTATATATTTAAATCCAATATTGAAAGCTATAGAGTTGCAGGAGTGGGTTCCCTCTTCCTGTCCCATGGGTTCTGTTGATAGAGCTTTGGACATCAGACATGGAGGCAAGTATCTCTACTCACTGAGTCATCTCACCAGATCTTTTATTGAAAATATTTTACAAGTAATATTGCTACTTATTTATGAGATACAGTATAATAATTTAGTACAGGCATATAATATATAATGATTAATTTAGGATATTTTTCAGTTTTTATATCCTCAAAATACACTTCTCTGCATTAGTAGATTTAAAACCCTATTTTGATATGATTTAAAATTAGTGTAGATTGTAGTTTTTTTTCACTGCACTGTAGAACATTAGAATGAATTCTTGCTCCTCCCCATGTAATGCTATTTTGGTATTTATTTCAGACTCCTTATTCTTCCTCCAGTTCTGTCTTCTAATAACCCACTATTATAGTCTCTCAGGAATAGATCAATTTTTATCACTTTAGAAAATGACTGAGACTATGCTATCATTATTCCCTGATTGTGCTGAAAAATATCAAAATGGTCCAAAGATCAAATTAGTAGAAGAAAATATATAGAAAACGCTTTTTTAAAAGTAACTTTCTGAACAGGACTTCGATGACACAAGAAATTGTGCTAAGCACTAACATGCAATAGTATGTGAAATTAAGTTTTTGCAAGGCAGAGGATGTATCACTAAAAGGACTGTGTGCAGAAAGGGAGGATTTTTTTCTTTTTTTGGCCAGGTATACATCAGAAAAGAGGCTAATCTAGAGAGCATTTAACGGGTTGCAAAGCTAAACAATAACAAATCAAAACTGCCTATGACTAAATAAACTGCTATTTATAAAACAAAAAATAACTTAACTTTAAATGGTTCAAAGACCCACACGTGAAGCAAGAAACTGAAACTGTTAGGAAATAAGGAGAACACTTGTATGGATACGATTGTTTGAATAAGACTCCAAACACATAAAACGAAAAGTAGATAAACAGGATTAGATTAAAATAAGTACTTTGCACAGTACTGTGGCTACTGTATAATTACCTTTTTCTGCGATGGTTCAGTCATGTTATAAGGGTCAGGTTGGATTTAAGTGTCAGAAGTATTAAATTTATTCTATAAACTTTTATTTTAAA
>NW_026068203.1:564740-571177 GCF_014885135.2 Alexandromys fortis
ATGTGTGTATGTATATATATATATTATTGAGCCATACATTTTTCTATGCTCCACTCCCTTATTCTCCCTTCCCCTTCACCCCTCTCCCATGGTCCCTATGCTCCCAATTTACTAAGGAGATTCTGTCTTTTTCTATTTCCCGTGTAGATTAGGTCTATGTAAGTCTCTTTTAGGATCCTCATTGTTTTCCAAGTTCTCTGGGATTGTAAAACGTGGGCTGGTTTTCTTTGCTTTATGTCTAAAAGCTACTTATGAGTGAGTATTTATGATATTTGTCTTTCTGGGTCTGGGTTACCTCTCTCAATATGATGTTTTCTAGATCCATCCATTTGCCTGCAAATTTCAAAACGTCATTTTTGTTTCTGCTGTGTAGTACTTTATTGTGTAAATGTTCCACATTTTCCTTATCCATTCATCGGTGGAGGAGCATTTATGTTGTCTCCAGGTTCTGTCTATGACAAACAGTGCTGCTATGAACATAGTTGAGCACATGTCCTTGTGGTATGATTGAGCATCCTTTGGGTATATACTCAAAAGTGGTATTGCTAAGTCTTGAGTAAGGTTGTTTCCTAAGCTTTTGAGAAATTGACATACTGATATCCAAAGGGGCTATAGAAATTTGCACTCCCACCAGCAATGCAGAAGTGTTCCCTTAAAGGGGATCTTTAGGATAAAGGACATGACTTTTATATATGTCATTACACTATAATTATCTACTCTATTATTTCTAGACCATTCTTCCTCATATTATGATATTTAATTTTTTGCTAAAAAAAGTATAGTGGGCTTGGTTCTCACAGTTTTTTGTTTGTTTTACAAAAGGCTGTAGGCACACAGTTATCACGGGTTAGTGTTTAGCAAACTTGTTTCTCTAGGTTGGCACAGCGGTTCTGAAATGCTTTTTCCCACCGTCTGAAAACAATTCTTTCTTCCATTTTGCTTTTCAGCTTTATTCAAAAAGGGGAGTAAATCTAGTATCACCTAATCTACCATGGAGAGAACAGAATAGAACCTTCTTTGTAAATGACTAACTTGTTCTTTCTTCTTGAATGCCCACATGTATCTTCATTTATCCTTGAGACTCAGCAACTCCTTTCTAGATAATGTCTAATGCTGAATGTTCTGTACCATTTTATCCCCTTAAGAAACATTATATCATTTTTAGCTTCACATTCCGGCTGTTGTTAGCCTTTATAAGTCTTGCTTCGTACTGCAGAACAGTCATTCCGGGCGAGCTGCATAACTTTTGTCTGGTCTTCAGGTATTTCTCTTAACATTTCAATATCCATTTTGCTTTTATGTGTTATAATCTTTTTATGTGGTTTTCATTAAGACTTAATGTATTTTCAGGAATGTTAATATTTAATTTAGTTTCTTCTAATGTGATTATTTATTGCTTATGTACTTTGCTCATGTTTCATTTACTTAGTGAGTTCTGTTAGTTTTCATTTACCTGTTTCATAGTTTAATTTTTGTACACAAAATAGTGTAATTTTGTGTTATTGCAGCTCCTTTTATCATCATACAATTCATGCTATTTGTATTTATTTTCCTTTGGGAGAAATACATGTCTTAAAAAACCTTTTTATTCTTAGAATGTATGTTAATCACTGTTCTCTACCTTCCTTTCATTAAGTTGCTTTAAATATAAATAATTTGTCTCTGTTTTTCTGAATAGCTTCATGTTTATTCCGATTCCATTATTATCTTTGCATTAAAATCAATGCTATGGTAGAGTGATGCCTGTATTCAAGTTGAACTTTATTAACTAAATTTCTCATGACAGACATGCCTTCTAGTTGGAAAGAATATCTTTTACCAGCGTTCAAGTTGTGGCCTATTCACAGTAAGTCCCTTATACACGTTCAGCTTTCTTTTGTGTTAATAGTGACTCTCTTTCAGTCTGTCTCTCCATATCTTTGTCTCTCCCCCTCCTACTCTGTCTCTTTCACTCTACCTTTCTGTGTCTGTCTGTCTGTCTGTCTCTCTCTCTCTCTCTTTCTCTCTCTGTGTGTGTATGTGCGCGCATGCGCGTGCACATGTGATATCTGTCCATGCTACTTCAGAAAATTTCACCTGGATACAGGTTGAATCATATGTAAACATATAGTGAGTTTTCTTCTACAGGCTCAAATCCTGTGTCTTTCTTCAGTGTAAGTATGTTAGTTTAGGTTTCTGAATATACAATCATTGCTTATTCCAGTGTATATAATTAATGAAAATACCATTGAATAGAATAGTATGGATAACAATGATTTTTGGAGAAACTAGAGATTGAAGTTTAAAGGAGTGTGTTTTTATCTGTGCATCTTCATCCTTATTCTTTCTTATGTTTTGCAGAATTTCATAGATATGTTTCAAATTTTGGAGACCATGGCTATGATTCTTTCCTTGTGGCTCTGAAGAAATAGCCACCCCCACACACATCCCCTGCTTTATGTGGATAGTAGATTTTGAGCATTGATTAATTTTAAATTTGTATTTTAGTTTCTATTTAGACATTTCTATTTATTAGTTTTATGTAAATTTTAGTAAAATCATTGGTTTATTAGGGGAAAATAAATTTTGTACTATAAATTAAAAAAGTCATTTATACTATTCTACTACTAAAACAGTTCTCCAAAATTACTTGTGTAGAATTTCTTCAGAGCTTTGGTTTACTACCAGTGTTTAATAATTTTTAACAGGAAAATCAGCAAAAAAAACCACTCTTCAGATGAAGGAAATTAAACAGTAGCTTCATAATCCTTTACAATACATGTCACCTGTAGACTAATATGGACTTCACCAGGAATCTTATAAAATTGCATAACCTTAGACCCAAGTTCAGACACAGTAAATTAACATTGGTTTTTAACAAGAATTCTGCTAGTTCTTTGCATACTAAAATGAGAACAGTGCTACCATTACTAAAATTTCTTTCAGAGCCCAGCTTAGTGAAAATCCAGGTCTCTACATTTAGTATTCAATAGACAAGCTGTTTGTAAGTAATTGCAGCCAAGAACAATAGTTATGCCTGTGCCTCTGGGGGAAAAAAAAAAACAGCAACATGATTTCTATATTTTATCAATTTCCTTGTGATAAGGCTCCTGCCATGCCTTATCCAGCTAACCACATGATATTACTGAATCTGGAATTGGAAAGCGATGTGCACAGTCTGTTCTCACATGCCTGTGTAATCTGGCACCGGCATGCTACTGCTCAGAATTGATGTATTGTTCCTGTCTAAACACAAGCTCTCTTTCATTGGTTCTATAGTACCTTGGGACATTATAGATGTGATTCATTTTTAATAAGTGCCTTGATGACTGAATTAAAATGAAACATTAACTTGATATTCAAAAAAATAATTTTACAAATTTTCCTGAATTTTTTTCTTTAAAAATGTTCATAGTTGTATAAATTGGATTCAGATGACAATATGCCCCAATCTTATCTAAACCACTCCCAACTCTGCACCCTTATACCTTCTCCATATATTTGTTATGATGTCTTAAAGTTTGTTTATGATTTGAGTATTTGCCTGTATTTTGTATTGCATCTTAAAATAATGCTTTTTTTCAAATAATTTCATTCATATTTTACATGGTAATTTTATATCTCCTATGGAACAATTTAGTCATTTATAAAGAATATGCCTGGCTTAGTCACATGATAAAATTCATACAGAGACATAATAAAAGAAGATAGATAAAGTCCAGGCTTCCAAAATTGCAATCATGGTTGTTATTTGTGTCAAGGCCATTAGATAGAGAGAAACTTATTTGACTCCCTGATAGAACCACAGTTCCTGGGCATTTTCTAGAGAAGTAATGGTAAGAAAGTTTATGCGTTACTGGATTGATTGAGAAAGATTCATATTACAAAGCTTATGACTGATTGTTCTGAATTCCTTATTTGCTTAAGATGGATCCAGAAATTTAGTTAGGTATTTAAAAAAAAATGTTCATCACGCACAGAGAAGGAATTGAAAAGGCAGGTAAAATATTTGGATCCCAAAACCTCATTTTTAATTATCTAATTAATTAATTTTCTAGTCCAAACACTTTCCCCTCACTCTTTCCTCTCTTCCTAGTCCTGCCCCTGTAACCATTCCCCTGCATCCACTCCACCTCCTTTCTCTTCAGAAAAGGGCAGACTTTTAATGGATATCAGCCAAAAATGGCATATCAAGGTGCAGTGAGAGTGGGCACCTCCTCTTCTATTAAGGCTGAACAAGGTAACCCAGGATGAGGTGTAGAGTTCGAAAATCAGGTAATAGAGTCACAGACAGCCCATGTTCGCACTGTTGGTAATCACACAAGGGGACCAAGCTACACAACTGTCACACATATGGATAGTGCCTACGTCAGTACTGTGCAGACTCCCTTACTAGTCAATGGGTAGATTAGAGAAATGCCTATATATTAAGTAGCAATTTTTCAGTTCTTATTGCTCTTTGCTCTCCAAGCCAAAGTATTTTGTTTAAATGTTGATTTTTATTATGTATTTGCTAAAAATTTCATTTCTGGCATTGTGTTTCTTACTTAAATAATTCATCTATATCTCAAAAAACTCAAATATATTTTAAAGTTTTAAACCTTAAATGGAAAATGTGCTTACTAAGATATGGACTTTTGCACAAATTACAGTTAACCTTCAGGAAGCAGTAGGAGCCATGGTGGCTTGATCTCAGATGTGAATTTTGTAAGTCTTTGTTGTATGAATTTGGTCAGACAATATGTCTGATCTGAATAAACAAAGTGAAAGAAAAAAACTGGATACTTGATTTTAGAGATTCCATTTTCTTCCATAGATTCTTAAAACAATTTATTATTTTGTAATCTTTATGAATTTAAAAATATAATGAATAGTTTTTATGTCAAGTGCTAATAATTGGAGCCAAAAAATGCCTGATGATGTTGTTGACATATACCCTGGATAAAGCTTAGAACTTAAAGAGCTCACAGGTCTTATACTGCCAAGCATTCAACATATACCGAATGATAGGCATCCGGCTAAATGTAAAGAAGAGAGCCAATTTTGAATGCATTAGATCTGGCCCTTACCTTGTTAACAGAGGTTTCTGTCGCACCAGGTCCTACATCTCTTTAGTCCCAAGTAAACACACAGATGTCTATATTATTTATAAACTGATTGGCCTATTAGCTTTGCCTTCTTCTTACCTCTTATAACTTATATTACCCATAGTACTTGTCTGTGTTAGCCATGTGCCTTGGTACCTTTTTCGGCGAGGCAGTCACATCTCACTTGCTCTGCGTCTAGTTTCCTCTCTGTCTGGGTGAAGACTGCATAATGAAACTTCCTTCTTCCAATAATTCTTACTGCCTTACCTCTATTTCCTGCCTGATCGTCCCAACCATACTTCCTGCCTCGCTACTGGCCAATCAGCATTTTACTAAAAATAATACAATTGACAGGATTGTTGTCCCATAGCATTATCTGAGGGAAGCCCTCCCATTTTCACTTATGTGAAATTTCACTATAATTCACCATAATAATAAATAAGTCTGGATAAAGCATTAATAATAAAGCAGGGTTCTTGTAATGGAATAAATAGCTGAGCGCTTATGATTGCTTTGATCTCAATTTTTTCATTATGTATTTTTTCTTTGGTGAGTAAAAAATTAGAATCAATAAATATGCATATGTTATAATAAAATGAATAACTGTCGTATGTCTTTACAATTTTGAAAAGTGTGTTCATAACAAAATAATATATCTCATAAGAATTTATGATATTTTCAAGGCTTATAAAGTGCTTACAATTTCTATGCTTTCTTCACAGATTTCTTGCAAGATATATATTCAACTCAGAATTACAAAGTTAGAATCCTAAAAATAGTTTCTTTGTAAAATTTCCTTCGGTTTGTGATGACAGAGGTAAGATTTTAAACCTTATTCCTTACATTTTGTTGTGTGACAGGATCCTGTTGTTGAAGAACAAATTTTTTAGGTCAGTGTTTCTGAACAAGCTGGTAGCTGCAGTGCTAAAAATGGGCATTCCTCCTAAGATGTCACCTGGGGCTGTAAAACCCATGTGTGGCTTACCCATACTCTCATGTTGTTTTTCTTATAGAATTATAGATACCATTATGGCTTACTTAATGACAGGAATACATTTTGTAATGCATGTCATTATACACACAACACAGAAAGTACTTGAATCAGCTATGATAATCTTATGGTGCTACTATACTTCACAAGACTTATTATTGACCAAAATGTCACAATGAAATATATGTCTATGTTATAAAAAGCAAGTGGTTAGCCAGGAGGTAGTGGCACACACCTTTAATTCCAGCGCTCAGGAGGCAGAAATAGGTGGATCTCTGTGAGCTTGAGGTCAACCTGGTCTACAGGGTGAGTTCCAGGATAACCAGAATTACACTGAGAAACCCTTTCTCAAAAAAAAAAAAAAAAAAAAAAAAAAAAAA
>NW_026068203.1:571490-629309 GCF_014885135.2 Alexandromys fortis
TTTGTACTTTATACTTTCATGCTTTTATCAGTATATTTTTTCCCTTTTAATATATTTATTTGTTGTGTTCACATCCATACATACAAAAATACTACAAATGCATAAGTCAAAAAAATAAAAACTTGCAGTAGATTCTCTTTTTCTTCTACCATATGAGTCCCAGGGTTCTAACTGAGGTTGTCAAATTTGCCTTTTACCTACAGAGTCACCTCATTGGCTTCTGCTTAGTATAGTTTTACCTCTGGATTCTTTAAATATATTACAACTTCAAGGCTTTTTCTTGATAAGCCTTTTTGTCTTGATTTTTAGCTTTAATAAATAAATTTTTATTTTCTATTAAAAAATTTACTTTTCATTTTACATACCATTCCAGTTTCCCCTCCCTCCCCTTGTCTCACTTCTTTAGTCAGATTAGTGACTACCCTATTTATCATCATAGAACCTACATCCAGGAACAGACAGGATCATGGGATCATAAATACACTTCAAAAAATATTTTGTGTGTATAGATGCATGTGTGCACTACACACATGCAGTTCCCATAGATGCCAGAGAGGGAGACAAATCCCAAGAAACCTTAGTTACAGATGCCTGTTAAGCACCTTGTGGGTGGTAGAAAGCAATTGGTTCTTTGGGAGAGTAATCAATGCTCTCAATTCCTGAACCATCTCTCCAGACCTGATTTTTATTTTATTTTTTTAACTAAAGGAATCACAATGTGTGAATATGCATACACTATGTATAATCACTTGTTAATCTTAATATTCACCTTGAGAAATATTTTTATACATGCAAAATATGATAATCATAGACTAATTTAAAAATAGCACATCATCTACACATAATTTTTATTGCTTGATTAAAAACATGGAGGGATATGTGGGTATCTTTATTTATTCTTAAAATAAAATCATTCAAAAGAATTATATTATGCTAATATTATATAATCTCCCTGGAACCTACTCTATATATTGAACATACATGATAAATTATGTGGTGTCTTTTTTTTTCAATAATAATATCATAATACTTTGTTCAACTATTTAAACTCACTCCAACATTGATGTGTTAACATGGTAATATTTTTAATATATTTCAAGCTCATTGATTCAGAGGTGTCTTCCTTAACTCAAATGTGAGATTGTGTTGTGGGAGGTCCTTCTGCTCCTCCAGCCAATAGCTGCTGAGATACCAGCCCATTGGGGTGTGGTCTCTCTCTTTAAAAAAGTGGCCACTTCCCTCCTCGCTCTCTTTTTGCTTCCTGCTCCGTTTCCTGTGACTAGACTCCTTTCTGATTGCATAGAGGGCTGTTGTCTGGGACTGTGATCTGTCCCCTTTAAATAAATACCACCCTATTAATCATAATTCCAAACTGGTGTGGGATTGTTTGTGATTTACGCCTTCATCTGGCGCCCAACATGGGGCTCGAACCCATGACCCTGAGATTAAGAGTCTCATGTTCAACTGACTGAGCTAGCCGGGCCTGTGCCTTGCAGCCTGTGCCCCCGGCTGTCCCTCTTAATCATGGCCTCAGTTCCGAAAACCAACAAAATAGAACCACTGTCCTATTCCATTATTCCTAGCTGCGGTATCCAGGCAGCCGCCAGTCAGCATCATTTATGGTTGGAACTACGATGGTAATTGATTGTCTTTGAACCTCCAACTTTCGTTCTTGATTAATGTAAACATTCTTGGCAAATGCTTTCACTCTGGTCCGTCTTGTGCCGGTCCAAGAATTTCACCTCTAGCGGTGCAATATGAGGAAATTGATCTTATACATGAGATAATTTCTAACTGAAATAAAAGTAGAAGGAATTCCCTTGTAGAATTAGGCTACCTAGGTGTTGCAGTAGAGTGGTCAGTGAAGATTAGCTTTCCCTGTCCTACCAGCAGTATAAATTGATTAGGACATTAAATGAAGCACAGTATACAAAGTTACATTTTATCTTATAACTAATAATATTAGTTACAGAAAATTAATAAATGAGACTGTCTTTTATGTTTGTTCTAAATTTGACATGGTAAATGCTATAGTATTGTTTCTGATTTATATTCAGTCAATATTTGACTCAATTATTCATTTTCATTTGCTGGTTTCCTAATAGAGAAAAACTTTCATTGTTAGTTTAGATCTTATTATGATACAGGATGAAATTAGTATGTTAGCTTCTTTATTACTTAGGAGAGTTGATTGGCATGTGATACTTATTAATAGCACTTTAGAGTTGTAAGGTAGGTTTATATCTATATTGGAGAATCTTTAAAATATTTTGTAAGACATAATCTTTTTCTACTTTACAAACAATGACAACATAAAATCATAGTTGTTAGGATGTTGTCCAAGATTATATGGTTATTTAATGTCATACAAGGTCATTAGTTCTTTAATTACACATGTAGTTTTATTTCAGAAATGTCAAATTTATTTTAATCTAATTAAATATCAGTGTTTATTGTCTTTCATTATGTAAAATTATCTCCAGCATGCATTTGTTCTAATCTCATTATTTTCATTCTATGGTTCCATATGAGATTTAATATTAATGAGTTTTCTATTGGTAAAATATGAGGCACATTGAAGGTGTCATATTATTGTATTATTTGTGATCAAATGAATTGGACAGCATTATAAAGATTTACATTTCTACTTAATTGGTAATGCAACAACTTATTTGACACACAGTTTAGTATTTAGTACATTGTTACAATCACTATGAATAACACCTGAGATAATTATAATGAAAAAAGGTTTGGCTCACATTTTTGGAAAATTCCTGGCCTTTATATAAATAGCAAATACTACCCCCATTGCTTTGAATTTTTGGTAAGATAGCTCTCATGGTGAGACTGTGTGGGTCAATACAATTAGCTCAAAGAGAGGTCATAAAATAGTGAAAATAGACTGAGACATCATAAACCTCTTCACAGGGATACCCTCAATGACTTCAAGATTTCTAACCAGGCCATACTTTTTAAAGTTACCAACAGTGTCCAATACCATCACTAGGATGATAAAGACTTAGATACCAATTAGTGCAAAAACAAAACTAACATACTTTAATGAATAGTTAATTAAGATGTGAACTTAAGTTTGCCCATTAGATTTACATAACATGTTTTTAAATTATTTGTTAATTTTTATTTTGTGTGTGTGAGTGTTTTGCCTGAGCAGTGAAGTGAAGTCATAAACAACCCAAAGGACTTTCAACATTTAAGTAACAAAGAGAAAACAATTATCTCTTAAAGGAAAATAGGAAAAATACTCAAAAAGGTACACAAAAGTATACATAAAGTAAAAAAAAAATAAGGTAGAGGATATAAATATCCATTATTTCTAAAATAAAACAGACACTTATTTTAAGTATATTTTGTGTTTATTTTTATTTTTATTTCATGTGTAAGGGTATTTTCCTTGTGCCACATGTGCATTCCCAGATATTAAATCTCCTGGGACTGAAGTTACAGAAGGTTTTAAGTTACTTCATAGATATTGGGAAACAAACCAGGATTCTCTCCAAAACCAAAATCTAAGCTATTGAACCATCCGTTTAACATGTGTGTTTAAAAATTTAAATAATACTTTATTACTGTATCTGTATGAGCATTTTACAAATATGTCTGCATACCATGTATAGTAAGTACCCACAGAGGACAGAGGGGGACATCAAATCTTGAACTGGGATAACAGATGTGAACTCCCTGGCAATGGAACCTTCACCTGTCAGCAATAGAGGTGCTTTTAACTATAGACCTATGTCTCTTCACTACCAAGTCACTTTTCATAAATTTACTCTACATATAGTATAAAATTGATTTTTGTTTGTTTTTAGATTACTTTGTTTTTGAGACAGAGTCACATTATTTAACAACTGTCCTGGAATTCACTAGGTACACTAGGCTGGCTTAGAACACATAGAGATTTCCCTGCCTCTGCCTCCAGAGTACTGGAACTAATGGCTTATACCACCATGCTATGCTCCCAATATAAAATTCTTTAGTAGTATTATTTGTTAAATTTTCTTGAATGGAATGGGTTAACATTCATGTGCCTTTGTATTGTTCTTTTATTATGAACAATTTTAAGTATGTACAAGATCAGAGGGCCTAATGTGAGGAACCCATATGACAAGATAATTCAGTTTAGGATATGGCAATTTATTGCCAATCACATCAGATATATTACCCTGATTCTCTGTTTCACATTTTTAATAAAATCATATATATAAAAGAACATTGTTCTTAAATATTTTAATATATCCCATTATAGCAATAATCTCTCCTTTTAAAATAAAATTATACATTTTGGGTTAATTCTAGAGACAGAAATATTAAAAAAAAACTAGTGCAGTGAATTCTTTCCTAGTTTCACCATCTATTAGGAACATAAACTTAGAAAAAAGGCATAACCTGTTGCCTAAATTCATTCTTTTGTAAAATAAGATAAAATAGGGTTATTGTGATGTATACAGGAAATAAAATCTAAATTGTGATCAGTGTACATCACCTTTAATTATTAATAGAAGCAGTAGTAGTGTTGTCATTGTGTTTAATAACAAGTATTTCAGGCCTGGAGAGATGGCTCAAACAGTTAAGAGCACTTGTTGCTCTTGCAGAGGAATGAGCTTTAATTCCCAGCACCCACATAACAGCTCACAGTTATCTGTAACTACAGTTCCATTTCATCTGTCAGCCTTTTCTGATCTTCATAGGCACTTCATGCACTAGCATACTGTGATACATGCAAGCAATACACCCATACATATAAAGTAGAAAATAATAAAATATTTAATGAAAAAAATTTAAGTAAATACAGTAGATGCTCTTAAATTATAATGTTAATATGGTGATGATTTCAAAATGTGGTAGTTTTTCCTTAGAAATAATTGTCTCCCATTTTTCACTTTATTTCTACTTTGGTGTGCTTTATTTTATTATTTTCCCTGTTCCTTCAAAAACTCATATTTTACTTTCTGATAGTTAATTGTTAGATTTCCTTGGGGTTGTGTTTATGTCATCTTCTCATTTCACTATTTCCCTGGGTGATATAACTTGCAAATTTCATTCTTGAAAAAAACCTTTAAATAAGTATTTCCAGGCTAAACGTTTCTGAATTTCCCATCTCATGGTCATATACATATATATTTTTTCTCCTGTGTCCTTCAGGCATGCCACTCCTGACAAAGCTTTTGACCAAGCCAAGCAGTTTGTTCAAATATGATCATGATCTATTGAGCTACAGAAGTTAGAAACCTAAAGGTAATCCACCCCTAGCTGTTTGAAGAAGGAGCATTAGTTTGCTACAGGGATGCAGGCATTGAGAAGCTACCTGTGCTCCAGAACTTAACCCATGCATATTACAGGCAGCACTAAGTGGACTCGGTGATTTAAAAAATAAAAATAAATAAAGAACACAAGCCGGGCAGTGGTGGCGCACGCCTTTAATCCCAGCACTCGGGAGGCAGAGGCAGGTGGATCTCTGTGAGTTCGAGACCAGCCTGGTCTACAGAGCTAGTTCCAGGACAGGCTCCAAAGCCACAGAGAAACCCTGTCTAGAAAAACCAAAAAAAAAAAAAAAAAAAAAAGAACACATGAAATCAGGAGAGAATAGAGGTTAGAGGTATAGAGAGAAGTGAGTCAAGAATGGATGGGAAGTAGATACGATCAGAACGTGAAATTCTCAAACAATGTAAAAGATAATTCTAGATCCACACTGTTCCCACTCTATGAGTGTATTCTACATCACAGAGTCAAGTCTCATTTAGTTTCGGTATAACTAGAACCTGACAATTCTTTGTTAACTCTACTGCCAGCATGACCCTTTCTCACTTGCATGTTTTAAGAAACCTTAGTAGTGTTCCCGCAGACCTAATCTACAACGTAAACTCTGAACAGGTATGGAAAGTATTATATTGCCAACTTGTGGATTTTATACAAAATGCAAAGATTAGGCTCCCAAAGATTTGTGATCACATAATAATAAAACTCACAGATGTTACAATATCTACAATTTTTTAAATGAATTCCTTAAATTCAGTAAGTGGCTTCTATATCTATCTGATTCCTTTATGTTAACAGATGACCTTTGTTTGGCCTAGAGTTGTATACTCTTCCTCCACTTGTGTTTCCATGGCTTCTCATTCTTTGCTTGTCGTTGAATGCTCCTTTTCAAATAAAATCTGTTTTATCATCTTAAGATTAGGTCCTTCAATTATATTTTTCATTTCATCTTAATTAGCATGTTTACAAAGAATATGAACTGTTAATATAAGTACTACATTTATAAAGTCTGGAGCATGACAATAGTGATTAAGAAACTATAATTACCATTAACATTATTACATTGTATTATGAGCAGTTTTGCTTGAAGGTCATAAAAATGTGAAGACTTATTAAATATTACTAGCTCTACATTTGGGATGACAAAGATTATTATCAGTGATATGAGAAAATAGCTATACTGAATTCTCTAACAATAGCCTAGTTCAACCTATGCACATTATTCACTAGGTAAACTCTGTGTATTTGAGTTTCTATTAAATCTTTTAATAGGTAAACTAAAATAACTTAGGTCAAACTTTATCTTCAAAGGGAGAATATTAGTTTTCTGCACTGCAAAGCCTTACCTTGTGATGGTTTGAAACAGCAGTGATCAAAATAATTACACTGTGCTTTGAAAGTGTCTGTATATTCACACGGGACCTCCTTCTACACTCCAAGGGTAATTCTCTTCAAACTTTGCTTCAACTTTGATCAAACAGCCTTAAAAGCCAGTCATAGGAAACAGGTCTGGTTATTTATTTCATTGTCATTTATACTAAACCCAGAGTGTATTTTCTCTTTGTAGATTTATTTGAAATTCTGCAAAACTGTCATAGGGCTGTAGACAGCCATGATCGGCTAAGCCCTGCTTATATGCATGATAGTTCGAGAAAGCTCTCTAGCTGTGGTGAAGGATGCTTAAATCAAAGATCACAAATCACATAACTAGAAGAAAGAAACACTTGACAAAACTCTGATGCGATACTCTTTTGCCTCTAGTTGCTCCTACTCATTAATAGACCTATTAGTTCATGAAGAAGTCAAATTCAAAATAAAAACTGAACTCTAGTGTTTATCAGTGTGACCAATCATCATTTTATCTCAGCATACTATATCTTTCCACACTCAAAATTATTAATACTGTTGTCACCAAATACTAAAACTTTTAAAGCATCTCTCATGTAACCAATCACTAGAATAATATATTTTCTGAAATTTTGTATTATTTATCTCCATATGTCTAGAGCAAGAATAAGGCTTCGAAAATTCCCAGATTTATTTTAAAATGAAAATAATACATATTCTGACTGTCTTATTCTAAGCCATTTTTGTTGTTGTTGTTACAAAGTTTTATATTTAATGTCATGATCCACGCTTAGTTCAATGACTGGGATGGGAATTGATTTTATGCTTAATTATGAATAGGCAGTTGCTCAGGTACATTTGTTGAAAAGACTAGTCTGTCTTGGTTGAACAGTCCATGTAAGCCTTTCAAAATGTGTAATGTATATTTGTGAGGTCTGTTTATCGAACCTTTATTAAGTTCCATTAATCTAAATGACTACCTCTCTGGTAATAGCATAGTCTCTTGATTACTTTAGTGAAACAGTAAATTTTAAAATATGAATTGACTTGTTTATCTTCATGTTATTCTTTGTCAGGAGATTTTCTTTAGCTATTGGTGCCCTTGCCCTTTTCTGCATTCAATTTAGAATGACCTAAAGAAACATTTTTAAAAATTTTAATAGGAATCACATTGAATTGAGCCTTTAAGTATAATTGAGCAAATCTTTACTAAATTGTCTTCTGATCTATAAACACAAAATTTCTCTCTTACTTCTTTAATTCACAATGTATTTTTATCATCAAGATTTTGTTCATTTTGTTAAGCATCGCTGTAGAATATAATCATATTATTAATTTCATTTCCATTTATATGAACTAATACTTAACTTGTATTTTTAGGATTAGGAAAGTGTTTTGTAGATTTCTTGAACTTTTTATGTTGATAATTATGTCTTCTTCAATTAGAGATTGTTTTATTTATCCCTTTCCCGTGTGTATGCTTCTTATTATTTTTCTCATCTAATTTCACTGATGAAAATTGATATATTAATTAACAGCTGCAATAACATTTTATATCATTGTCTTTTTCCAGGTTGAAATGTGTTATATCTAGTTTACCACCATTAAGTATAATGACAGGTATAAGGTTTTACACAGATTTTTTTTTATCTAGTTGAAGTTTAAGTTCTTCCCCTCTAGTCATAAATTGATGGGAGACATCATGAATGCATGGTGGTTATTTTCAACTGTTTTTCTTTCATTTTCAGATAATATTTATTGTTTGTATGGTAGATTATATTAAGTTAATTTAGAATAACAAATCAGACTTACAAACCTGAACTAAATCTAACTGGCAACAGTTTCAGAACTATGCTTAGTTTTTTTTTTTAAACAGGATGTTGTAAAGTAATCCAATTATAGCATATTAGAAAAAATAAATTGTAGTACCATTAACGTTAATTTAGAAAGAAAACATAGAAGATTTTTGAGGTATATAATTTTTGAACATGTACATTTAAAGTAAGCTAACCTATCATCAAACCAATGAAGAAACTAAGATTTGTGGGTACATCATTTATTTATTGCTATATGTAATTAATATAACTTTAGATTAAATATGACACATTTCTAAGATTTTCCTGGGTGTCAGTTAGTCCATTTCACATGTTACAATAAAATGTTCAAGTCTCAATAAGCTTGCAAAGCAGTAATTTTATAGTTCTGAAGTTTTAAAGGGAAAGTTACAAGCATTGACTTTGCTCTTGTGAGAACTTTATGTTAGTAGTTTCATGATGGTGTTAGTGCATGTTAGAATAGACCTCATATTAACACAGGCAGAGAAACTAGTGTGCAAAAGAATCTTTTCCTAATTCACAACTTAAAAAGCCTCTGAATCTTACATTAGCCTTTACCTCCTAAAGTTTCAATTGTATCTCTCTACCACAAAAATAAGGTTCTAGCTTCCAGGAGATTGATGTTTGAAGATTAAATAATATAAAATTCACAGATTTAAACAACAGATTCCATAATCATTTAACTTTAAAAATAATGATTAATTGAATCCATAATAATCCAAATTCTTTTTTTATTTTAAAATTATTATTTATTTCTCAGAAAAATCTGCACATGCTGTTTTTATTAAACAAAGGAAGGGGCGATGTTGCAGCCACAAGTATTACACAATGAATGCATAGCTGACAGACCTATAGGCTGATTCTCAGGAATATACACTCCATATGGAGAACCAGATTGAGAGCTTTGGGAACACTTGTGTTTTGGACAGTCACTGTGAATTCTGCAGAAATCTTGTGAAATCATAGCATTTCTCCCCTTCAAAAAGTAATCCAAATTCTTAAGTGCCCCAAAGAAACTCAAAATTCTAAACCAAAAGTTTCCTCTGAGGTTAAGATAAACTGCTTAATTATAATTATTTATGAAACTAAAAATAGCCTACTTTCAAGTTTAAATGATTGGATATTCATAGAATAAATATCTGATTTACAAAAGAGAGGAGTAATGAATACAAACATTATAAAGTTAAGTTCAAAATCAAACAATTGTAAACCAGAGTTCTGGGTACACAGAGGTAGGATAGAGCACACATAAGAACTTTTCCCATCTCTTTGTTGTTATTAACATGTTTATCAACCCAAGATTTTTGGCTAGCATTTCACACTGCTGTTTTTTGAATTTGGGTGTTCCATGCAGCCTCAATCCCATGTTCCCATTAAGCTTGAATCCAGAATTTCAAGGTTTTCTTTTGAAATCTTGGTGGAATCTGTCATAAGCATATAATTGTTCTCTTTTGTGCTCTTACAAAGCCAGTCTCTTGTATATGCCATAGAGCTCTATGCTAGTATTAGTGCAATAAAAAGAAAGTTTGAACTGGGCAGCAGTGGTCACACCTTTAATCCCAGCACTCGGGAGGCAGAAGCAGGCAAATCTCTGTGAGTTCAGGGCCAGGCTGGTCTACAAGAGCTAGTTCAAGGACAGGCTCCAAAGCTACAGGGAAAACTTGTCTCAAAAAATCAAAATAAATAAATAAATAAATAAATAAATAAATAAATAGACCACGTTTGAATTGTGGCTTATGGGCCATAGATCACTTTGATAGAATGTTAGAATCCAAAATAGTCCTGTTTAAGTGATCGAGTGTTATATATAAATCTGTTGTTGCACCTCTAGAATTACAGGATACAGATCTGCTCCAGAAATACTTTGGTCTTGGGATTGAAGGGAGAAACAGCCTTAAGAACATTGGAGATTTCCTTAAGTTCTTTTCCAATTTCTCTAATGTTTAACCATTCCAGCTAACTACTCACCCCAGAACCTTCAAAAGCATTTTCGTGGTCCTTTTCCTAATAATATAGCAATTGAAAAACAATCACATGTGTGCACTTAATCATGAGACTCACAGTAAATCTGTTTTAAAGTATGTGATAATGTACAAACCACAACCTGAATACTTTTTGGGGGAAACTTTCCTAGTCTATCCTTCTTAGATTCAGCATTTGAGAAAGTCTTTAGCATGGACACATTTCCAATGATGGTATGACCAGCATAACTTTTATTCTGAGTTTGAATGAAATTCTCATTTGCATCAGTTTTCTAGTCACAACCTGTTATCTGATCTCTAAGATGTTCGATGTCTTCCTAACCTCACATAGTTGTTTATGGAACTCTGTTATATATAACTGATTAAACAAAATTTCTGAATTTCTTGTAAGTTGTTGGCGAGTAACAACCTGCAGTTACTTGTCATGTAACATTTCTCAACATAACCACTTTTTTTCTTTAGTAAACAAAAAAAAATCTTGTAAGTCAGATTCCACAGTCGTGTTTATTGATATCTTAGATATTAACACACATGATTGTTTGACTTATAGCTTTGAAGTATAACAGGAGATGTGGATATGACATATTAAGATGACATGTGTGTAAACCCTAGAGAATCAACCTCAAAGAAACATTTAGTTGGGTGACATAGAATATGGATGAGAACTTGTAGAAATGTTTCACTCTGGGACCTTGTACACAGTAGATGCTCAGCAAGTATTTGACACAAAATGGAAGAAAACAATGAATAAAAAGATTAGTGAAATAAAAAAGGAAAGAAGCAATAAAAATGCTATCTGTATTTTCTTCCAGAATCAAGTTTATGGCATATTGCTTTAAGGAAAATTTATACTTAGAACAGAATTTTTTGCTGATAAAAAAAATCTGTGTCTTTTGAGAGACACCAAATCAAGGAGAATGAAGTTTACAGCATGGCAGGTTCTGCAAACAAGGTATCTCTAAGTAATTCATATTACTATTTCAAGTCTTCATGAAATAATAGACATCTGGATTTTGTAAGGTATGTTATACTCAATTTTAAATACTAAATGATATTTATTCTCACTTCCAATGACAAAAGAATGTAAGATGTGGTAATTTATGGTACTTTCCTTTTGAGAAAAAATAGCCTCATTTACAGGACTTTTTACAATTTCCTTTATGCTCATTTACTGTTCTAGTCCTTGTCCTTTTAATTCAGATTATACTAATTCTTTCAGGTAAGAAATATGAAGTCTGAGCAACATAAGAAGGTGTAAGCTTGTGAAAACATCATCTTAAACAGTCGTTCTCATCCTGTGGGTCACAACCCTTTGAGGTGATTGATTGGCCCTTTCACAGAGGTTGACTGTGAAAATGTAGTAGTCTGTACTACATATAAAATACATTGTAGTTCATCACAGCAGAAAAATTATAATTATGATATAACAACAAAAAATAATTTTATGGTTAGAGGTCACCACAGCATGAAGAACTGTATTAAAAGGGTTGCAGCACTAGGATGGTTGAGAAACACTAGTGTTAACCATTGTACTGCCATATTGCTTCTTATCAAATACTAAGTTAACGGTACAGAATAAAAAAATAATATATAGTGTAGAGTTACTGGAAACAAAAGTAGACTTGAAAATTTTTTATTTTGATGCTCTCAAAAATGAGGTGTAGTTTCCTTCAATAAAGAAACAGAGATTAAGGAATTCTTTTTAGGAAAGAAAGACTGTAGTTATCATATAATTGAGGAAACAGTATCTGATAATGTGAAATTGGATGCAGATAATGTTAATGGAGGAAAAGATATGGAAGAAAAAAAGTATATAGAAAAAATGATAGTAATCATTAGATACATAGAGAATTAGAAAAATACAAATGAGAAGGCAGAATGATAACCAATAAGATTCACTTGGCCTAACATGTTGGAACATGTGACTTTGAGGCATGATTACATTCATGAATTCCATGGCTTTCAAGGTAATATTGGTGTTAGGTTTGTGAGAACTTAATTCTTCAATTAACATGTCAATCACAAGGCTGGAAAATTATACTCAGAAGGAATTATCATAGTGAAATTAATTCACCCAGACTTTTGTAGATAGTAGATGTTGAAAGATTTCTTAATTTTACATTTCCTTACATTTTGATTCTTTGGTTTTCTTATGTTGCCTGTGTCTCCATAGCAATTAATCATTAAGCGGATATGTATTAGCATTCCATAGCCTCATCTAAATGTACCAACAAAAATAGTATAAAATAATGTAACTTACTTTTAATCTTATGACAATAATGTATTCTATAACTTAGTTTACTATTTTGATGTGGGAGTGATTTCTTATTAATAAAAAAAAAACTGCCTAGGCCCATTTGATAGGCCAACCCTTAGGTAGGCGGAGAAAACAGAACAGGATGCTGGGAGAAAGAAGCTGAGTCAGAGAGTCCCCATGATTCTCCCACTCCAGACAGATGCAGGTTAAGATCTTTCCTGGTAAGCCATCTCATGGAGCTACACAGATTATTAGAAATGGGTTAGATTAATATGTAAGAGCTAGCTAATAAGAGGCTGGAACTAATGGGCCAGACAATGTTTAAAAGAATACAGTTTCCGTGTAATTATTTCGGGTAATGCTAGCCGGGTGGCTGGGTGCAGCCCAGCCTGCTGCTCTTACTGTATTTTTTAGTTTGATGTGATCCTAGTTGCCAATTTCTGACCTTAATTACTTGGCAATTTGAATCTGGTTCAAAATCTCCTTTCCGACACTGATATAGGTCTTTTATAGTAATGCCTTGTAAGCAGTTTTTCCTCAGGAGCACAAACAGCTCTATTCCCTCATCTTCTTCCCAAATAATCACTCAGAGACTTTTATTAACTGTAAATGCTCAGCCCATAGCTTAGTCTTTTCTCTAGTCAGCTCTTACTGTTAGAGGAGAGCTGCTTGTTAGTACCCAGCCAACTGGCTAGCTTAGACCCAAAATAATAACACAGAAGCTGTATTATTTATATCACTGCTTGGCCCATTAACTCTATCTTCTTAATGAATAACTCTTACATATTCATTTAACCCATTTCTATTAATCTGTGTATTGTCACATGACAGTTGCTTACCGGCTAAAATTATCAGCATCTGTCTCCAGCAGCTCCATCACTTCTCTCTGACTGTTCTTTTTCTCAGCATTCAGCCTAGCTTTCCCTGCCTACTTAAGTTCTGCCTAGCTATACGTCTAAAGTAGTTTCTTTATTCATTAACCAATAAAAGCAACACAGAGACAGAAGGACCTCCCATAACATGTTACAACTTGAATCAACATATTTCTATCAATCTATGTGCTGCCATGAGGCTTGTTTATCTCATGTATAAACTTTCCATGCTTTTTTTCCTTCTGCTCTGGCTCATGACTCCTCAGACTTCCCCTTCTTCTTTCCAGTGTCCTCTTGTTCTGGCTCTCCTAACTAATCTCTTCCAGCCCAGTTATTGGCCAGTCAGCTCTTTATTACCCATATTTACAGTGTACAAAGATGGTTCTAAAGCATTGCTTGTGTTTTCTTCTAGAAGTTTTAGTTTTTCATGTCTCCAGTAGAGGGCTTTGACTTTACTTTTGGGGAAGGGTGATATATTATTCTGATGTGAACGTCCAATTTTCTCAGTACCAGTTGTTGAAAATTCTGCCTTTTCTCCAGAGTATGATTCCTGTTTCTTTGTCAAACATAATTCGGCTGTGGTTTCTAGTGCTCATGTTTGGGCCTTTTAGCTTATTTCATTGGTCTGTATGTTTGCTTTTGTCCTAGTACCATATTGTTTTATTACTATAGACCTATATTATATCTTAAAGTGTGGAATAGTAATACATCTAGTATTTTTCTTTTTGTTAAGTATTGCTTTGTCTATCCAGAATATAAAAGGAATGAAAAAAACAGAGTCAATAACAAATGACTCAATTAAAAAATGGGTTAGCCATCTAAACAGAGAAACTAAATAGGAGAAATATGGATATCTAGGGAATACCTCAAAAATGTTTATCATACTTAGGAATTGGGGAAATGCAAATTAAAATAACTTTGAGATTTCATCTCACCCAAGCATAAATGAGTAAGATCAGCATAAAAATTGACAAAAAAATGCTGACAATATAGTAGAGAAAGAGGAACCCTCATTCAGTGCTAGCAGGAATGCAAATTGGTGCAGCCACTATGGAAAATAATGTGGAGAATTCTCAGAAAGCTAAGAGTAAATTTCTTGTATGACCCAACTGTACTACTTTTTGGCATAGGTACAAATATATCCTATTCCATTAGATAATTGCTTAAAAATTAACAATGCACACTGTACCCTGTCCACAATATTCAGAAACTAGAAACAATTTAAATGTTCTCCAACAGGTGAATAGATTCATAGCTTCCATAATTCCAGAAAATAGTATGCAACCGCCAAAGGAGAGAAGCAATTAAATAGTCTTACTGAGCTCCAAGACATATGAGCCATGACAATTTCTGACATAAGATATGCATGAAGGTGCAGTAATTGGAACTCACATGTTGGTGGCAATCAACAGCTGTATAATTAGATTTATGGGCCATTTAATGTAGAATGAGCTGCGTTCCTGCCACCCGGCTCCCATCCACCTGGCTAGCTTATGCCCTGAAATAACAACACACAAACTGTATTCATTTAAACACTGCCTGGCCCATTATATCTACCTCTTCTTGGCTAACTCTCATATCTTTCTTAACCCATATTTAGTAATCTGTGTAGCACCACGAAGTGGTGTCTTACCGGGAAAGATTCTAGTGTACATCCATCTTGGGCTGGAGCTTCATCATGTCTGCCCCAGAGAGGAGAGGTATGGCGTCTGCCTCATTTTTTCCCAGCATTCTGTTCTGTCTACTCCATGCACCTAAGGGCTGGCCTATCAAATGGGCCAAGGCAGTTTCTTTATTAACCAATGACCCTCCTCCATCAACTTAACATGAAAGAAATCATGTCTAGCACTGGAAACCTAGCCAGCTTCCCTGACTAGTTAGGTCATAGATTTTAAAATAATCTATCAACACTACTTTGCTGTGCTAGAAAAATGCCTTGCTATATTATAATTCCTATCCTTATGCCCACAGGTAAATGTAGCTATGACACCTCATCAAAGAAGCTTCTCTGTACAGATATAGACAATGACAGAAAACTACAACTGGGTACAATGCAGAGATCAGCAGATTGTGTGGAGCCCAGCATCATTGGATACACCTATATTACAGCTCCTGCCTTGAAGGCACAGAGAACACTGAAGGAAAGAGGCTGAAATTTTTAAGAGCCAGAATGCCAGAAAATCAGCTGTGCCAGAAAACCTCTCTCCTAAAAATGACCAGCTAGAATAATGACAATATCAATTATTAACATGGAAAGGGAAATTTTCATGGGATCTCACCCATATACAAAGGACCACAGGTAACTAATGACTGCTGTGACAATTTGTCTCTCCCAGGGATGAGCCTCTATTGGTTTTCCAATGAACTGATAAACCTTGAAACCATACACATGGCAAAACAGACTGGGTACTGCTGTGTGTGTTTAAAGAAAATAAAACTATGAGCCTGAGAGTAAATAGGGACATTGAAGAAGTTTGAGGAAGGGTAACTGGATGGGTCTGGAGAGAAGAAGGGGGATGAAAATGATACAATTGTATTCAACTAAAAACATTTTAAAGAAATAAAGTACAAAGGAACTATAATAAGTTGAATCTAAATTTTAAGGCAGATGATTGGGTAACTGAATATTTTGAATCTTCTCTTTTTATGGGTAAGTTAGAATTCATATTTCTTTTGGATGAGAACTGAATGAATTTTCAGATTAGTGGGAGTAATTTGAGCAATAAATTTTAGATTCAGTGAAAGCAAATGCATGAGTTCTTGATCTCTTCAGTTCTCATTGGTGAGTAAATTCAGTAAGTGTGCATGTTTCCATTTTCCTTAACTTTTTAGTTTATGCTTATTTTTCATACTTTAAACATATATAACATATTAACATACATGTTTTATTTTATTCATATGTGTACATAAAAATATAAATAAATATATATGATATATACATACATATGCACACACACACACATATATATATAGTCTTAGGATATTTGCATCTTTCTTTCCTTGTTGTCTGTGAGTACTCATTTACCACCTTACTCTTCAACTATGAGTATATCAAAGGCAGTACTCAGAAAGAAAGCTTTGAAATAGATTGTCTCTCCAATCAGACCTTCAAATGAAGGGTGAAAATTACAGGAGTATGAAGAAAATTGTTGCTGGTCTAGGCTCACAGGCCATTAGTTCTCTCTTAGAAATCAACCCAGGAACATTTTATATTTTTCTTTCTTCTTTGAAAGCAGAGGGATTTTTATATTCTTTCCTGTTCCTATATTCTCAATACCTCATTTCTATCCACTGATATTTTATATAGTACATATTGTTTTCTTTTATGAGTGGTTTTGGCAATAACAGAATTGCAAAACACAAGACAAAATAATTTTCATTTCCTGTTTAAAATTATTCCAAATTTAACCAACTTAAAACAGTACACATTTTACAGATCCACAATCCCCATGAGTCTTGAGATTTCATACTTTAGTTAAATGTTTGTTTTAGGGTTCAAGGCTGAAATTATAAATGGAGATGTACTTTGCTCTTTGTCTTAACTGTCTCTTCTAAAATTGATCAAATTCATCTTATTGTACCTATAAGACCTTTTCAGATCCTAGAGACTCTTGACATCCATTGCCACGTGGCTATGTTCATTTCTTCAAAAGTGTTCACTTCTCTGTCTGCTAAATTCTATTTTTAAAAGTGTACCTGTTCCTAATGCTTTGCAAGACTCTTGTGAACCCATTCCTCATACTGGATTGCCCGTCCAGCCTGAAAACAAGGGGAGAAACTTATACTTACTGCAACTCGATATACCATATTTTGTTGATATCTGTGGGAGACCTGTTCTTTCCTGAACAGAAACAGGGGAGGAATGGATTGGGAGGGTGGGAAAAGAGGGGTGTGAGGGGTAAGGACTTGGAGTAGAGGAGGGAGGGGAAACAGCAGTTGTAATATAAAATAGGTAAATAAATAGCATTTAAAATTTTAACTGATTAAAACAATTTTCATCAAGGTAATTTAACTTTTCATCAAATAATTAAATTTGTAACATCTCTTTTGTTACATAAAACATATTCTCAAGTGTTGGGGTATAGTTTATGTAGGGAATATACATAGATATCCATATTATAGACTGTAATAGAATTCTTCCTTCCACAAAGAGGCTTGGAACTTTGAAGTGAAAGTTTGAGTTGAATATTGTGGTGGATATGTATATTTTCTTCAACTTTGGAGGAAAGAACATATATAAACACATTGATTCTAATGACTTGAAATTTAATAGGGTCAACACATGGTGAAGACCTACCTTAACCAAGTGAAAGGATAGAGAAGAAAAGACAATTTTACTAGCCAGAAGATCCTGCAAGTCAAGCATACAGTAGGTGAGATGTCACTAATTTTCAGAGATATGAAAAGGAAAGCAATAGAGGTATGTTTAATCTATCTTTTGTATAATTGTGGGGAATCACATGTGGAATAGAAACATCAGTGACTATATGGAAGTAACATGACCAAAGAAGACTTGCGGAGAGATACTACAAAGAACTCTGATGTGTGACGTGCCCCACTCCAAAAGTGCCAATCAGGGAAGCTAAATTATGATTGGCACTTTCTCGAGTGAGGTAATTCACAAGATGTACAACTATACATGTTGGCCCAGGAGGTAGGTTACATGTCTGTCTTCATGTACTAAATTCCACCAAATCACTAATTTTATTATTTATTTTTTGTCTATTTATTTTTTTTCCTGGATAGGCCTAACTGCATTTAGAAAGATTTCAGACCTACAGAGGTTTTGAAGGTTCTGAAAAATTCTCTCATCTATGATATCTGTAATTGACATCCTGTGCCTAGATACTGCCTGTGTATGTTTGAAAAAGAAGGATATAATTAACATACTCTTAGGCAATATTAACATTGGTTAAAAAAAAAAGAAAGTCATTTTAAATAAACCTTTACTGTTTATAGGGAAATAGATGGAACTAGAAAATAGTATATTGGGTGAGGAACCCAAGGCAATATATATATATATATATATATATATATATATATCAAACACATGTTCTCTTTCATATGCAGATACTAGCTTCTAACTTTATATTCATTATTTATATAGAGACTAGTAAACTAGAATAGGTTCCATCAGGAAAAAAATGCTTTACAGAGGAGGTAAAATGAGTAATAGAATACATAATTTGTAAATCAAGGTGAAGTATGGGGCAGAAGGTATCAAAGAAGAAAGAAAGGCAGGGGATAGATGAAAAGAGTGAGTGGGAAGGGATTCAATTAAGAAATTTATGGAAATATCATAAAGAAACCTGATACTTCAGTGTTAATTTTAACATAAAATTAAGAACTCATTTTAGTGACAAAATGAGTTTGAAAATATTCATGAATCTGTTTCTTACATGGGAAAGAGAAAAGGGGAAAATAGATTACTTTTCAAACTACAAAGCTAGGATATTAAATGTGTACTAATTAAGGCAATATTTCCATCTTTACTTGAGTGTAGTACTCTGCTCCAGAGGGTAGCACTCAGAGAGTAACACCTGATTGTTGCCTTTTTGAGTAGAGTAATGCATACAAAGGATATTTGATAGCCACAGGCATGAATATATTTAGTTGCATTCACAGAGCTACATTATTTTTCTTAATCTAAGTACCATATTCAGATCCCTGGGCTACTCAGTTAGTATGGTTAGCTCTCATGTTATGTCTTGAGAAGGAAGATTAGGGGACTGAAGGTTCTCTGAGAAAGGCACACTCAAATGTTTTACAAGAATTTGTATACTCTTGAATAAAGGAAGTGTGTAGTTTTGTTAGACCTTGAAATATCTCCCACAGGCCCGTGTGTTAAATGTGTGATTAGCAGCAAGTAGAATTATTTCAGGAGATGGTACAAATTTTAGAAGAGATAGTTGAAATAAGTAAGCCACTGTGAGCATGTTATTAAGGGAATATGTTTTCCTGATTCCCTGCCCAAGCCACCACATATTGCCTGTCAACTATGAGCTGAATAGTCTGTCATAGTTCCTTGCCACTATAGTATTCTGCCTTACCACAAAATCAACTGAGCCAAGGACTCTGTGCCGGACCTCTGAAATAGGAAGCCAAAATAAATTCTTCACCTTCCACTTTGACTTTCTTAGAAATTCATCACTCTGAAAACTCTAACACACACATTTAAAAAAAAAAAAGTCAAAATTTGCCTTTCCTTCAACACATTTCAATGTTGTTTATTTTAGAACATAGTTTTACTTTTTGCTCCTTCAAACCAGCAGCTTGTTCTTTCTCAGCAATGCTCATTTTAGTTTGGAAGCATTTACATTTTTCTCCTCTCTGAGCAAGATCCTTCTGCACCCTCCAGCTCTTTCTTGAGAATTCAAGACAAGCTTTCCTCAGAGTCTTGGATGTTCTTCTATCCTGGGAAACTGGGATCTGTTTTTTAAGTAAATTCATTTATTTTAAAATTGTTGAAAGTCTTGCATTCAGGGTTTTCTTTTGCTTTTTCATTTGATATTTTAATATAATAGAGATGGCTAACATTGCAAATTATTATGTAGAGCTATATTTGTGTACCTAATCAAATTCTATGTAGTTTAAATTTATTGCTGAAATTAACTTTTGAAGTTAACCTTGATTTGTGACTATTTGCAAAACATCTCTCTGAATTCACATTTTTCCTAGAGATCAATTTTTAGACAGTTGAAATCGTATGATTATAATTTTCCCCCAGGAACAGTGTCAAAATGTAATACATTTCCATTTTTCAGTCTTATTCAATTTCTATCAACATCATATCTTGGATGTAGTACCGTTTTAAATTACAATGGCAATGGCTAGAGGTAAATATAAGAAAATTCATTCCACCTGGGAGAGATGAAACACCAGCTTTACCAGTCATTAGGAACCAATGTGTGGGGAGAAATCATCTTGAGGGATTGTGACTGGTGAGTACTGGTTGGTGTGATTCCAAAGGATTTATTTATTCATGTCCCTGTCATCATTCCTCTCTCTCCCTATACTGGAACATTTTCTGATATTAAGGCAAAGATCAACTGTCTCTAATACACCTTGAAAAATTCATTATTTCTGCTATGATTATATCAAGAGTCACTAGTTTACCCTATTTTTTAGAGTCCTAATTAATTTATGGTGTGGCTTAGAGCTGAGAGCTAAAAGAAACATCCCCTATATATGTAGCATGGAAATGGTATTACCTGCTCCAGAATCATAACCATTCTGTGGTTATCATGAATTTTAATATCAGGTTTCTTAAAATATTGTTTTCAAGGTGAGTTTTTAAATATTTTTAATAGAAATGAAAGAGTTGAATTTGAGATTGTGTATCATAAACTCCTTATTTTGATAAATGAAACTAGGAACATTACACAAGAGGTACCCTATCCAAGTCACTTTCCTCTATCTACTTTGAGAACAATATTTTAGGATGCCTTCTTTCATTGACAAACTCAGCCAGAAAAACAAATGAACGAAAAAAACCAACAAACTGGCAAGGGAACATTGCAACAAGCACTTAGACTTCTAAGTCTCTTAGTCCAGAGGTGAAACTACTGTTCTTTATGAAGGGACAACAGACTGTTAGGCTGTATTTCCACAAGAAAATCTGTCCAAAAAGTGATACTTAACCAGGAAAGCTTTGTTGTCCCTGTAGGTCAAAGGCATCCATAGCCCATCTGGAAGTACCAGATGGCTCCGTCTGGGACATCCTGTTAATCTAAGTATGCTGCAACAGTTATGAACAAAAGGAAAGGCAGACAGCATCAGTTAAAATAAGCAGATCATGATAGCATCATGAAAAATCGGAAGAGTCAATTACCATTAAACCTATAGCTCCCACAATTAGTCCAGTATTTACATGTTACATAAATTTTAGGGAAATAGTTATTTAAACAGAATATGTAAGGTCCAGATTCTCTTATCATCATAATAAAAATGTGCTGGACAAAATAGAAAATGTACTTTTCATTAGAAATAATAATGATAAGGACTTCTGAAAGGAAGTTTTTTAAACTAAAAATAAATAATTAAACAATTTTTTACAACATCAGAAAGGAAGAAAGAATAGTAGAAAAAACATAAATGTTACATAGATGCATGCACTTATGTAAGCTAATACAGTTATGTAAGGTTTATAAACAATAATTGATGATTAAGAAATATAAAATCAACAAGCAATGATATTTCAAAGTGGACAGGATAAATGAATTGAAGTAGTTGTTTCTTTATTTCAGTCTAATTTGTAAAATAATAACACTGATAGACTCTGATAAGCTATGTATTTATAACATTTGCGATTGAAAAATCATATTTCAACTGTATACATAGATAAGCAACTATAAATTAAGGTAAAGTAATAAAATATATTCAGCATCACACAGGAAAGCATATTAAAAGAAACAAAGGAAAGAGGAACAAACATAAAATGAAGTTATAAGTGGTTGAAAACTTATTGCTAGCCACTATAAAGGAAAATGGTCAAAATATACTACATACAAGGTAGAGTTTATTGAAGTATATAAAAGAAAATATAAACAGATTGTGTACTGTTTACAGGAGGCTGACATAATAACTCATTATAGTTAGGAGAGAAAATAATGAAAGGTATATGCAATAAAAACATCAGCCTTTACACAACACAGTAAAAAAAAAGTGCAGTGTTCTCAAATAGCTTACCTTGTTTGTTCTAAGATATTTTTATCAATACTGAGTAATTAAGTATTATGTACAAAATTCCAAAGGCTTGGAAAAATATTATCTATTTACTATCTTCAGATCATTACTGTTCCCTTTCCTTTAAATAAAAAGCATGAATTCTCAAAAAAAAAAAAACCTACAATTTGTTTCACATGTATTTTTGGAATCTTTCTTTCTTTCTTTCTTTCTTTCTTTCTTTCTTTCTTTCTTTTCTTTTTGTTTTTGTTCTTCTTTAGACAGGGTTTCTCTGTAGCTTTGGAGCCTGTCCTGGAACTAGCTGTTGTAGACCAGGCTGGCATTCGGAATTTTTAAATTATAATCTAAGTTTATTTAGTCACTTATTGACAGAGGAATTGAAAATAGAGAAAACTAGAGTGGAAAGTTGGGTAAATGTTCTCAACAAGCAGATGTTGTATTAAAAAAAAAACAGAAACTACATTTTGTGAACAGTTTTTCTTTGCTTCTGTTTTCATTTTACATTTTTTTTTTAACCATGTGAGAAAGGCCTTTCCAATCTGACAAAGAAAATTCTTTCTAAGCAAGACTTGGTTGTTCTACACTGACTTTCTAACAGGTTGGAATTTAGGTAAATAAAACTGAAGAGGACATCAGAAGGACTGCAGCCCATGCCCATAGGGAGCTGAGATTTCTAGCTAGTCTATTTAGTGGATTACTATGGGAGTGGAATCTACTTTTTTATTGTCACACTGTAGAGGCATTTCAATTGTATTTTAATAAATAAAAACTGACTGAAGATCTGAGAGTAAAACGGTCCCACTGATCAGGCTTAGAGACCAGGTTATGGTAACACACACCTTTAATCCCAGTAGCCACACTAGTTTGCCATAAAAATCGGCTGGTGTATGCCTTTAATCCCAGTAGT
This sequence comes from Alexandromys fortis, assembly GCF_014885135.2. Taxonomy (NCBI): domain Eukaryota; kingdom Metazoa; phylum Chordata; class Mammalia; order Rodentia; family Cricetidae; genus Alexandromys; species Alexandromys fortis. The sequence continues at coordinate 594,653 of NW_026068203.1, forward strand.
GCACACCTTTAATCCTAGCCCTAGAGATGAATATAATATGGGACAAGACAACTCTCAGACAGAGCTCCTTCTGAGATTCTAGGAGGCAGGATCACCATTTCAGACTGAGGCTGAGGTAAGAGCCAGTGGCTAGCTGTTTTGCTTTTTGGATCTTCAGGTTGAACTTCAATTTCTGACACTGAGATTTTATTAATCATGCTTCATCCCATCTCTCATATTAGTGATATGCATGTAAAGAATATTGTTATTCATGAGGAAAAGCAGTTAAAAATTGTTCTTTCTCACTACTGAAACTGGGCACACAAATATGCAGCAGACACAGAACAATAACAATAAAGCTTAGGTTCGCTAGAGAAGTGCCAATGCCTACTCAAGGATTTAAAGGTGTGAAGGGTGGAATTAAAGTGCTATGAGACTTGGACTGACTTAATTTTTTTATACAGGTATCTGAGCAAGATTGTCAGATTCAGTGTAAATGCCTATTCAAGGATTTAAAGGTGTGAAGTACGGAATTAAAGTGCTATGAGACTTGGACCGACTTAATTTTTTGTACAGGTATCTGAGCAATATTGTCAGATTCAGTCATTGCATATGGTGCCCTACTGGAAAAGGGGTGGTTTTTACAAATTAAAACATGAATGTTTGTCTTTTGAAGTACATCAAAATGTGGTACTCCTGGGTTTGGTGACTGAGCATCAAATATACAGCTTCTCTTCTCTGAAGATGGATTTCTTGCCTGAGGGATATGCTGTCTCAGAGGACTTGCAGAAGTGAAACTTTGGACAACCTTCTTATATACATTGTTAGCTATTTACATTTCACTATCCTGAAAAAGCAAGATGAAGCTGCAAGGAAGAGTTTTGGTATCAGTGGTCCTCTGTGAAGCTTCAGAATTACTTTTTTTATATGAATCTAGAATACATTTCCTGTACTCAATGATTTTGTTCTGTTTTCAGATTTCCTCATCAAACCTTCTCTGTTTTCATTGCCCAAATTTGTTATAGCTTTAAACATGTTCTCTGCTGAATTCAGATACCTCTCCATTAATTGTTTTGTATCTATGGTAAAGAGATAAGGTTGCTACCTTCCACGATACTGTGTACAGTACCCCACTCAGTAAGGCATTGTTCTTCTATGCTCATAAATGAACAGTGCCTTTCTGTGTAGCGTAATGTATAACAAGGACAACGTTTGTGGTAACATGGATAAAGAATTTCAGTCACAGATCAGTAATGAACATTCAATTGGTGTGGGAAGTCCTTCTGTCTGTATGTCGCTTTTATTGAATAATGAATAAAGAACTGCTTTGGGCCTATAGCAGAGCTATCGGGGAACAGAGCTAGTTGGGGAAAACCAAGATGAATGCTGGGAGAAAAAAGGATGAAGTCAGGGAGAAGCCATGGAGACCCCAGAGAAAGAAACTGGGACCTTTAGCTGGTAAGCCTCTGTCATGTGGTGATACACAGATTAATAAAAATGAATTAAATTAAGATGTAAGAGTTAGCAAATTAGAAGTTAGAGCTAAGGCCCGAGCAGTGATTTAAATAATACAGTTTCTGTGATTATTTCAGGTCTAAGATAGCTGGTGGGGGTGGCGAAGAGAAACCAACAAGCAACTCCCCTCCTCCAACATTCAATGTTGGGCAGTTTCCAAGTACTGTCTTGTATACCTCTTGAGAGACCAGCTTCAAAATCTGAGGATGTCTAAGAAAAGTATTTTTTTTTGTATTTTCAAGTTATGACTTTTAACCCACAGAAGGACTAACCACATGAAAGACATGATTTAAGACTCTCTTTTACATTTTAGTCATTCATTTTTGTATAATTCACACATCATTTATGACTTTTCAGACTATAAAAATGTATACCTGTATGCTTTACTAACAAATTATTTTCTTATTCAAGGGACTGACACTTTTTCCCTCAAGATCAAAACACATTCAGATTTCTTTCAGTATTCTTGTGTGCTTTTAATATACCACATCTATCATTATTTGTTAAAATCATATCACAGGTTAAAATACTGGTAGAGACAAAGACAAATGGAGGCATCATATTGTACTATTTTGTTACATTTCTGTCTTAGTAAATGTGAGCTATCTGAATGTGTCCTTGCTAGTAAACTACTTTATATCACATTCTCTTACATTACTTCTTATTTTGAATTTAATGCCTTTAGTTAAATTTAATGCCTTTAGTATTTATCTATTTAAGCCTCTCAACTTCTCCTTTCAAAAGAATTCTCAGAATAAGTTTTCCATATCTTAAGCCACATTTGTCCTTATTTTGATACTGGTCCATGCATTTACTTCAATATTTTCCAGGTTCCGTTTGCTGTTGGAAGTTCAGGCAACTTGAAGCATATGTTTCAGAAAGATAGATGTTAGATTATATGGATAACCATCATGCATCCAGGAAACCAAGGAACTTAGAACAATAGATGTGCAATTTTAGACTCTGAAGATTTCCTATACTGCTAATCTTTCTTGATGACTCAAATGGGATTTTTCTTCACTCCAGACTGAGTAGGAAAATGAATGTCCATTCTCTCCATTCTAACATAAATCATCATATTCTTTCCTTCAGAGGTTCTGCATGTGTATCATTCTTATTTTATTGGTCAGGAGTTAAGGATCTGCTAAGATATAAAATGATAAAAATCATGACTCTCCATGGCTGAACACATATATGTTCTTATTTTACACATTAATGTATCATATATATGTTACTATGGAGTTGAATGCCTTTTAAACTTGTCAAAATATGGAGATACAGATGACAGAAATACAGCATAGCACTTGATAAAAATATCATAGCCACACCTAGCGATTCTACTCACTAACAGAAATTTAAAAACATTAACAATCACTGAACTAATTACATTTTTGTGTAATCTGCTAATCTGGCTGCTGAGGCGTACTAGATAATATCATTCTTAGGGCCTATTGATGTAGCAATGGAAAGTTATAAGAAGGAATTACTTGTTTGCAATTTTAGTACCTGACACTAGAAAGCAGAGGATCAGTGGTTCACGAAATTTGACATCAACCTGGAATACATGATGAGATCCTATAAAAATATATATATATTTAAGTAATAAATCCTAAATCAAAAATATGTAAGTAAAATGATTACTTCGTGCTTTATTATGGTAACAAATCCCACTTCTTAGTACCTATAATTTTATAACTTTTAAAAATCAAAATCATTCAAATTATGTTCACATTAAAATATCTCAATAAGACATTTCAATTATTTTTTTTAAATAGATGTTAAACTGGTTTTGAATTGATAGCCAAAATTATAGATACTTGCCAAATAAAACATGAAGAACCTAGAACAAAGAAGAATTAAGTAAGTAGCCATGCTTGCTTCTAAGAGAATTACCTGCTTTGTCTAATTCTTTTAGTTCATGTGGGCTCTTTCACTCCAAGGCCTAAATAGGGAAGAAAACATTTGTCATATCTATCCTGATACCATCTCACTGTTCTCAATATCTCTGTTTCCAGGTTTTTTCTTATTCTGTGTTTTTTGGGTTAAATTATGGAGATTAATGATGCCAGTGCGGGACTTTTGCATAAAGAAGGTTTGGGTGAGTAGTCTTCTGGGTTTGAGTGATTATAAGCTTCCTTTTAATGATAAAACCACAGCTACTTTATAAACAATAGGATAACTCAAAATATCTGCTTGCATTTGAGGAAGAACAAAAGTGCAACTTTCTGTCCTAAATTAACCAAAATCTTTCTATGCTAAGTACTCATTCAGGAAAGAATGAAAAAGGCCAGGCAGTAGTAGTTGATTATTAATAGCTCCTTGGCATTTAATCTTATTGTCCATGTTAAAAAAAAACTTTATGAAAACATGAAGAAACACTGTAAGGATAAAGGAATTTTTTCATGGGGCTGCCACATTAGGCAATTCTATGCACAGTGCTTTTCACAAGAAGGTGTCTTTCATGTGAATTAGAATATGAACGGCCCTTGTTGTGAGGAGCAATGTACAACATGTAATGCCTTTGTGGTTTCCCTGAGGATGGGGTTGTAGACACTCTAGAATTAGAAAATAATAGTATTCAAAAAAAAAAAGATAATGGGGGATTGGATATTTATGTGAGAAGTGTGAGTGTTCTTTTAAGCATCAAACCATATGAAGATACTAATGCAGTCTTTGACACAAATCCATTAAAACATCAAGAAAAAAAAATAGTAGAAAATATGTTTGAACTTAAAGAAAACATTATGTAAATGAAATCTTTTCCTGGTGCCTAGATTACAAAGTGCCAGATGCTGTTATATTGGCTGTTGTGGGAGATAAATCATCAATGGTTTTAACTACTGCTGGATCAAACAGGCTATAGTGTCAACATACCAAAAGAGATGTGCTTACTTGTGCAATAGTGATATGACAGTTATGGGATAGCTGAATGTTTTCTGATAGATCTGAGGCCTGATCTACAGAAGAGAATTTCATTTCCAGTACTGTAATCCTGGTAAAATCCCATGACGTATATGAGTATAGTCCTAAGAGGGGCACATAACTATTACTGCTTTGTTAAATTGGCATGCTGTCAAACTGATTTCTGGATATTTATGTTTATACACATAGATTTATTGTACTCTAAATGTTAGTCAGAAAATCTTCTTTTCAAAGCGAGTAGTAGTTAAGTCAGAGACTCAGAGCTGATCAAAGAGCCAAATACAGGTAACTTTGAATACTAAGCTATAGATAGGCCATTTATATCAATTCCCTTCAAAGCAAGGTTTAGGGAACATTGTAAATGCTAAGGAATATGAAATTTGGATATCTGCACATAACCTGGGCTATTGTATACCTCATCACAGAAGCCATGATTCCATACACAAAGTCTTCACAAGATCAAGCCAGCCAAAAAAAAAAAAAAAATGCAGTATGGAAGTGATATGGACTTCTTGGACACCATTCTCAGTGCAGAAGCTAATGCAGTTGATGGCCCTTGAGAGAGCAAAAAGCACTCTACTTTGGAAGCATAACTGCTACTATGATAGCCATTCTCTAATGAATAGTCCCATAACCATGTATGTAGGGCATCATTAAATTTCATCATGGGGTTATTAATAACAACATAAAAGAGGACATGAAGTTGGAAAGGAGATAGGATAGAAATACCTAGGGGATGCAAGGTAGTATTTAATGGGTTTTAACACATTGTATAAATGCATGGAATTTTCAAATAATTAATTTAAATGTTTAAGAGATGATATTAAATCTAAAATAAATTGATTAAATAAGACATTGAAAAATTAGCATTTTTCTTCTTTTACTAGCATTCTAATAAAAGTTCAAAATACACTGTATTAAGAATGGTTATAAAGGAATAAATGGCCTGCATCAATTATAATCTCATGACCCTTACCACTTATTTATACCCTAATTTATTAAATGTTTAATACCTATCTTTTGATAAAGTATGTTTTATAAGGATGTTTTCAGTTATTTTTATACTGCCACCACATAAAACTACTTGGTGCTTATGTTAATAGTTCCTTAAAGAACACATATTTTAGGGCTGTAGAGGATTCAGCAATTAAGAGCACAGACTCCTGTTTTAGAGGACACAGGTTTAACTCCCAGTACCCACATGGCCTCACAAACTTGTTACTCCAGTTGCAGGTAATCCTGCATCTTTATACAGCCAGACATACATGCAGGCAAACTACCAAAGCAAATAAAAAAATACACGTTTTTGTAAGATTACTTTCCAAAATATATCCAGTAGCCTGAAAAATATTTTTGAAACATGATTTTATTATAGTAAATCTTTTGAGATTAATTTTGTATTTTGTATATAAATATTGTTGGATTGATCATATCCTTAAATGTTATAAAGTTTATTCTGTGGTGTGGGAAGTCTTTCTGTGTTTGTGTTGCTTATAATGGTTAATGAATAAAGAAGCTGCTTTGGCATATGATAGGACAGAATAGAGCTAGGCAGGAAAACTAATCTGAATGCTGGTAGAAAGTAGATGGAGTCAGAGAGATGCCATGTAGCTGCTGCAGAAGACAGATGCACCAGAATCTTTCCAGTAAGCCACAGCCACATTGTGATACAAAGATGAACAGAAATTGATTAATTTAAGAAATAAGAGCTAGCTAGAAATACGATTAAGTGATTGGCCAAGCAGTGATTATTTTTAAAAATTTTACACTGGTTTCTGTTCGATAGAATATTGCCAGCTAAAAGCACATGTATTAGCTTATTTAATCTACTCAAACCCTGTATAGTAGGCCTAACTTTTATTGCATGGTGGTAGATTAATTGTAAAGGTGTGGAAAGTAAATTGCTTAATACTTAGAACTGATAATGTTATTTCAACTGACAAAGACAGATAATGATAAAAGATACTGAAGCTCACACTTCATATCGAAAAAAGTAAAAAAAAAAAAAAGTTGGGTATATGGGTGCCTCTTCTTGCTTCAACAAGCTTTCCTCCTAGGCACCATAGTCAACTGAGCAGAGAGATGAACTAAGATTCTCCTTCAAAAGCACTAGGTCCCAGATATCATGGCAGGAGCTGACAAGCTGATTGGGCCACTTTATTACTTGCTCTTTAATTTCTAACTTTTACCACATGTTTAGCTCTAAATGCCAAAAGCACATAGGCCTAATTCAAAGTCAGGGTTGCTAAACTAGGCAAGGGTTCTGGTTATGAGATTCAGGTTAGATCTGACATGGTGGGCAAAGACAAGTATTTGGGCAGGGAAGGTGATAATCACACTAGGCTATGCAAGAGTATATAGGAGGTCTGTGTATTGAGTACTCTAGTGGAGACAGCCCAAAGTGTTCTGTGAGTGGATGTCATAAGCATGGCTCCTGGAAGAAACACAGAAGTTGGTTGAGCCATTTGAAGAACTGTTGGAACTAGGCTCAAGAACTAGATTTGAGACTGTGTGAAAGATTAGATTTGGACACTGCAAAAAAAAAACTTAGCCAGAGTAGGCAGATACAATGGCTGTGGAATCAGGGATATATCTGGATGCTTGGAGATAAAAAAGTATTAGCAGTAGGGATACTGACAAGCCTAGATCCTAAAAGGCTTGAGAAATCTGCCTACGAATTTCACAAGTGTGCTGTGAGTAGGAACAAATGGGGAGTGGGGGAGAAGTCCTAACCTAATCCTAGAGATTTTTGGAGTGCAGAAGGAGGTGATGTGATTAGGTGAAGGCATTGGTTGTGGATACTGTGCTAGATTTTAGGATATTAGGAAAATAAGCATCTTGTGGTGTTGTATACTCATGAGGCTAGATGCAGGAAGAGTATGTGAGAAGCTGGGAATGGAATGAGGTAGTGGAAGTGACAGAAAAGGTCCTATGGGTAGATTCTTGTAGGCAAGTCCTTGCAGGAACCTACATGTTGACTGAGTTGCCAAAGGAGGTGTTGAGTCTAGGCTGGGTACATGATGGAGAATAGTGTTTATGCCTAGATGCCTCATGTTCCATGGCTCAGATGATAGGACTAACCTTGGTCACTGGCTATGGAACCCAGGAAAAATCAAACAGATTTGGGAAATGCAAACATTGGATGGTGATGGTACTTGCCATGTTTGATCCTATAAGAGGAAATGGGAAGTCAGCGTATAGAATTGGATGGTTGAGTTGGTACAAAATTTCTTGTGGGTAAAGACAGTTAGGACTAATCCCTGTATAATACTAGAAGTTGGAAGATGCACAGGATTTAGTAGTTATGATGAATAGGACAAGGTATGGTATGTAGACCCTGCAGAAGCCCATATGATGGCAGCTGCTATGTGCAGGAGCTTGACTGGGATGTTCGACTCAGGCTAGATCTGACATGCTAGGGAAAAACAAGTATTTTGGGTTGGTATACTCACCAGGTTATATCCTGGAAGTGTATGTGAGGAGACTGGTTGTAGAGTGGGGTGATAGAAGCAGTAAAAAGTATTCTGTGCATAGATGCAGATATGGAGAGCCTTGTAAAGGTCTGGAGGTAGGCTGAAGTGCAGGAGGATATGGTGGGACTTTGCCTGAGCACTGGATATGGGACTATGCAGAAGCCTAAAAGTTGTTTGCTCCAAGGTATGTGTCCCCAGAGTACTGGCTGTGGTACTGGCTGTGGACCAGGGCTAGATCTGGTTGGTTTGTGTAAAACAAATATCAGGATGTGGCAGTACTCACCAGGCTAGATCATATAGGAAGATGTGAGCAATCTGAGTATGGAGTAGTATGGTGTAGGTGTTGCCAAACATCCTGTGGTTCAATGCAAGAATGGCTGGTCCAAGTGGAAATCTAGAATATGGATTCGGAATATGTAGAAGCCCAGAGATAGGCTATTGCAAGGCTTAAGGTGCCATACTACATGGAAGCAAATGGGTGTGGGTCTTGGACTAGGTTCAGCAAGTTATTGGAAAGCATGCATCTTGTGGTGTGTGTGTGGGACTCATAAGGCTAAACTTGAAGAAGGATTAAGAAGTTAGAATATGGAAAAAGACCAAAGAGTCCAGTTGGTACAGAGAAACAGGGCAGATCTTATCTGAAGCCCAAAGACTAACTAGAACAGAAGAATTTGTGGACTGAGTAAGCCACATGGGATTTATGGCTGTACATAAGCCTAGACAGAGATCTGGTGCTTCAAAGTGTGAGTTTTCAGACTAGGCAATAGTGCCAGATGTATGACAGACCCTAGATCTAGTTCTGAAAAACTAGTATTTGACAGTGGGTATCAAATACCATATGGTGCTAGACCATAGAGAGTGATGAGGAAACTCTGGGTATGTAGTAGAGTGGTAGAGTTAGAGCAAAACATCCTATTTGTGGATGCTTGTAGGCTGGGTCCTGATATAAGCAAAGCAATTGGCTGAGGTGCTGGAATTGGTGGTAGAACTATTCCAGTATATGTGGTGTGGGACCATGCTGAAGTCTAGAATTTGTCTGATGCAAGGTGCATTTGGCCAAATGAGGCCTGGACAATGGCTTTTGGATCAAAGCCTGATCTGCTGACTTGTGGTCACAAAGAACAAAAGCAGGTAAGATATGGCACTTATTAGACTAGATCCTGGAGAAGGTTGGGGGAATTCTGAGTCTGGACTGAAGTGATAGAGGCTGTGCAAAGGATCCTGTGCTTGAAAGAAGTTTGAGAGGGTCCTGATAGAAGTAGAGAGGTTGACTGAGCTGCAGGCAGTGATAAAACTAGACTGGGTACCAAATGGGGGACCACAAAGAAGCCTAGAACTCAGCTGCTGCAAGGAAAATGTGGCAAGAGTAGTCTCAGTCACTTTCTGTGGGACCTGTCTACATCTGGTTGTTTGGAGATAAACAAGTATTAGATAGTGAGGGTACTTACTAACCAGGGAAGATCCTAAGGAGGATGTGAGAAATCTGAGTAAAGAAGGAGAAGTTGAATTTAGTCCAAAGGGTTTTGTGGGTATGTATATTCAAGTATGGTGAGTACTTGTAGAAGACTAGTGAATTGCTAAGGAGCAGCAGGAGTTGGTGGGACATGACCCAGGCATAGGCTGTGGGGCTCAGTAGAACCCTAGATGTCAGCTGTTACAAGACATGCTTAGCCTGATTAGGCCTGGGCACTGGCTGTGGGATATGGCCTAGATCTGGTGGCTTTAGAAAATCAAGTATGTCTACTCAACAGGCTAGACTCAGGAGTAGGAGGTGAGTAATCTGGGTGTGGACAAGAGATGTGGAATCAACACAAATAGTCATGTGTCTAGATATAGTGTGGTGGGTACTGGTGAAAGTCTAGAGCTTGGCTGAGGCACAAGAGAAAGTTCTGGGAGTAGGCCAGGGTACTGGGTATTAGTACCTGTGGAAGCTTAGAGGTCTGCTGCTGCTTTTCCAGGGATAGTGACTGTGGGACCCAGGCTAGATCTGGCAAGTTGAGGAAAAATAAGCAAATGTCCCGTGTTGAGGGTACTTAACAGTCTAGAGCCTGAAGAATATTGAAAATATTGGTAGGAATGGGTGCTGAGGCAGTGCAAAGGGTTTTGTGTGTGAAATCAGGTGGTGTGGGTACTGGTGGGAAACTAGAAGTTGGCTGAGGTACAAGAGGAGGTGATGGAACCTGGCAGGGGCACAGGATGTAGGAACCTGCTGAAGCCTAGAGGTTGAATGTTCCAAGGTTCTAGGGACCAGACTAGTCTGGGCAATTCCTGTCATTCCAAGGGTAGTTTTGGCAGGTTTCAGAAAACAAACTTATGATGGTGTGGTTACTCAACAGACTAGATCCTGGAGGAGGATGTAAGAAATCTTGTTATGGAGTGATTAGGTGGAGTCAGTGTTAAATGCTCTGGGGATACATTTAGGAAGGGTATACATCCTGGCAGAAACCTAAAGGTTTGCTCAGCAGAATTCAGAGTCTTGAATTCTTCTGAGGTGCAGGAGTTGGTGATGGGATTAGGATGGGGAACAATGAAGTAGACCCCACAAAACAGGGGATTTCCCTTCCAGTCCAGTATTAGGCACAAACCACACCCAAACACCTGTTTTCACACAGAGATACTTTGTAAGCAAGGAAGAAAAGTTAATGTGACATGTTCTGCCCCAGGCAGAAAAACAGCAGTAAATGACCTTACAGGTTTAATTTTTAAGAGGAAAAAGTAGGGAGGTCTGCATTAGAATGGGCTAGGATGTGGTGGAATATTTTGCTTGGGCATGTTGATTAGGTGACTCAGAGGGGCCTCTTGATTGCTGGACTTCAATACTTTGATACCTGGACATTGTTAGCCTCAGGAGGAAGAAGTGGCCAAATAAGGAAATAGACCTTGATGGCTAGCTTTAGTAACATAGTCTAAAGGTTTGTAGCAAGACAGAGGAATTGAGAAACAGGAAAGTCCTGCCAAAGTCATACTGGACACACTTGAGCTGGCCAGAGTCCTTTCATATTTGGGCCTGGGATAGATCTAGTTTTAGAAAATTAAGTATCTGATGGTGTTGGGGATAGACTGTGGAGGAAGAAGTGGGGATTCTTAGTATGGGGATGATTGATGGAAGTTCCAGGGAGGGTCCTGTGGGTATATGTAGGTAGTACAGGTCCTGGAAATAATTTCATTTTCTATTTGCTCAAAATATGGTTCCAACCTTGCTGAGGGACAATGGTCTATACCCTTTCACTTGTATTTTAAATAAACACTGATTGGCCAGTAGCCAGGCAGGAAGTATAGGCTGGGCGACCAGGTGGGAAATAGAGGTGGGGCGATAAGAATTCTGGGAAAAGGGAAGTTTCAGTCTGCAGTCATCACCCAGAGAGAGAGAGATGCTAGACACAGAGCAAGATATTACTGCATCGCCAAAAAAGGTACCGAGCCACATGGCTAACAAAGACAAGTATTATGGGCTAATGTAAGTTATAAGAGTTTATAAGAAGCCTGAGTTACTAGGCCAATCAGTTTATAAATAATGTAGACTTCTGTATGATTATTTGGGTCTTAATGACTTCAGGAACCAGGAAGGACAGAAACCTCTATCAACACTGCCTCCATTTCTGTCTTTCTACACATTCCCTACAACCCTCACATTCATCCCAATGTCACAAGATTTTCTCTTCTTTAATCATTGTTAGTGGAAGCTGCTCTTTCGTTTCTCAGCCTCCCAGACCCAAAATAATCACACAGAAACTATATTAATTACAACACTGCTTGGCCAATGACTCTAGGATATTTCTAAATAGCTCTTACATCTTGAATTAACCCATCTCCATTATTCTATGTATTTCTACTGAGGCTCGAGATTTACTGGCAAGGTTTCATGGATGTATCTTTCTCCTGCTAAGGTTATGCAGTGTCCCTTTGACTCCATCTACTTTTTCTCTACATCCCTGTTCAGATTTTTCACCTGGCCTTACTTGGTTAAGCCATTGACCAAAAGTAGCCATTAATCAATGGCAATAAAATATATTCACACATCACACAGAGGGGAATCCCACATCAAACCATTGTTATTTTATATACATATAAGTGAATAAATATATGAATACAACCCTCTAAGTTCATTCAGTGTTGTCTGCATGCATATGTTTCTAGGCCTGACCACATGTTGGATAATCAATCACTTTATCTTTTAAGAAACTACTCAAAAAATCAGTTCAGTACAAAATTTTCTCTAACCCTCAAGAAAATAAAATTTATACACAAACCCATATTATGGGTCAATTTTTATTGTATATAAATATCCTTGGTGTCAGAAGGTGTGTTATTACTCAAGCCTTTATTTTCATGTCTGCTGGCATTGCTGGAACATAATAAAAGTTTTTGCATTTTGCAGAATGAGGTTTTATTTTTTTATGCATTACTTGCCATCAGAGTCTAGTTATAAAGGTCTACCTTTATGGATACATTAATAAATGGTAGAGAGTTGCACAGAGAGATGGCTCATTCCCCTTAGTATTAAAAGATTTGACACAAATGGATTAATTGAGGGAACAGCTAGCACACATTAGAAGGCATAACTATATTCAACACCATTTTTCATGGAGTTTCTAAGTGACAACAGCATTTTTGCAGCAATAGGACAAATGTCTCTCTAGCAAGGAGAGTTTTGGTGTCAAAGCACTGTAAATTGCTAATTCTGTATACCATCCACATTAGGCCTTTTCCCAGGGTAAGAAAATTAGTGGAAAACAGTTTTAAACATGCATACAGTTTCTTGTCTTACTCTTAAAACCCCAAAATTATTAACAGATATAAGGTTTATAAGTGTTTAAGGCTGAACTGTGAATGAACTATGACAATTGAAATATATCACATGTAGATCAGTGAAGTTGTTAAAAAGAAACTGGTCTTTATTGGATGTACATCTTTCAGCCTATTCAATTTACTTCTGAAAGCTTTAAACCAGTGGCCTCACTGAAATCCATGGTACTTTTGAGACATAAGTATAGCAAAAGCCCATTTCATGCTTATAATTTCTACTCAGAAGTGCTCACACTGTACAAAATAGACACATCTTTTTTTGTGCCTTGAATCCTCCACTTTAGGTGTCATGACACTGCCCAATCAAAGAGCTTTACAGAAAAAAGCAAATTCAGTTAATTAATTTCTCAAATATGTTTTTATTTATTTTTTCATTTTTTGTGAAGTTTGATTTTCAACCAAAAGCTTCAAAAGCATTCTATTTCATTAATTGCCCCAAACTTATACATGCCTTCATTTCTTTCTCAGAGACAAAAAAAAAAATTATATCACAGAGTATATTATCTTCCTAGAATACATTTTTTAAAAAGGCTCCATTTACCAGAACTTATACATATATCATCCCTGAAGCAATTCCAAAGAGAAGACCTATATACTTTATGTGTATATTAACATGTACACAGCTATTTCTTAGAAATACTCTACCATTATTATTGTCCTGGTAAACCATAATAAAAAGTAAAACAAAAATAAGTTAAACCACTATAAATTTGGGGCCATCCATACTTCTGTTTGTGCAAATATGTACATATATATATACATACATACATATATGCATACATATGTATATATATATATGCATGAGGTGGCATATATTATTGTGTACTAAGAACATAGTGGACAAGTTCACCTTTTATATAGCAATTCCTTAAATTTGTATATTGTTTTAGAATACCCAAAATACTGTTATATTTGTTTTTTCATTGGAAACTCATGGACTGATAATCTTTAATAATTTATCAGTTTTTGAGATAGGATTTAATTATATAACCCAAGATAGTCTCAAGATGACCACAAACTTTCTGCCTAATATTTTCAAGTACCAGGATTATAGGTAAGTACTTCCAATACTGATTGTCTCAAATGATGTTTAAACTAAAATAAGGTTATAGTCTGTTACATGTAATATAAAGATAATTGTTTAAAGAAAATAATCAGGTTAAAAGGGTACAAAGGAATAATGCATATGGGACCAGTATTATAATTCTTCAGGCATTTAGCTTTGTAGGAGGAAAGAGGATGCAAGGTAAGAGATGGTTCAGAGAAAAGGATTTATGAGAAAGAAGATGAGAAATTACTTAAAGTATTTGGCATTTGTAATCACTTTCTCTGTTAGCAAATATTTCCTTTAATTCATTAAAAATATCCCATGGATCTATTTATTTTTGACTCTTCAAAAAATGAGCTTAACATCTACAGAAAACCTTAAAATTGGTACCTCCTTCAAAGGCAATATAAAGTATATAGACTCTACAAAATGATTTCTATTCTGTGAGAAATGATGTCATTATTTTATCTCTTATTTATCTTTATTTATATCAGTTGGAGAACTGATAAAAAAGTAGCATCCAAGGGTCAATTTGGAAGGTTATATTCTTTAAATGATCAGTATTAGATCTTTCCATTTTCTTTCATTTTGCCTAAATTGTATGGTGAAATCATCCTTCTATCCTTTCTTCACTTCTTATTGCCAAGTAACACACATACCAGCAACTTTCCTCTAATTAACCTTCAAGGAATTCTTCTTAAAGTCTTACTTTTCAGACTATAGGTGTAAGCTTAGATTCTAATGAAAGACAGGATCTTCTTTTTAATTTTTCCTTTATACTTCATTTGATCACAAATGAGACAATGCACTGTTCTATTTTTCAAGTATAATTTTCCAAACTCAAAGGAAAGTTAAAACGCAATTAAACTCTTTCATGAATGAATTTTTAAAGTTTAAACATAAAACACTGAATCTTGGGTTTGGAGAGATAACTCAGTGATTAACAACTTTGTTCCTCTTACAGGGAATGAGGGTTCAATTCCCAGTAGACATATGGTGGTTCACAGTTGTCTGTAGCACTAGTTGTAAGGGATCTGATTCTCTTTTCCAATCCCTGTGTGTATCAGAACTACATATGGTACACACACACACATGTGCAGGCAAAACACCCATACATTTAAAATTAATTAAATTATATTCAAAACCCAACAAAAAAAAACTTTGAATCTTGCCTTGGGAATAATACTATGCTTATATCTCAAATTATTGTGGTACCCTGAGCAGTAACATATGCACATTCATGCATTTATAATTGTGTATGTATATTAGAAAATGCATAAACATTAATGATGTATAAAAGAGAATATTCATAAAGAAAAATTGTGATAATAGAATATGACTTGGAAATGCAGTGCTGATAGCATCACAGTACAAGGAAGGAACCAAAGAATTTGGGGATCCTAGTAGATAGCTTATATTTTGGGAGAAATAAAGAGCAGCACACCTTGCAAGTAAGGGTCTAAGAAACTAGAGAGTCTTCAGGAAAAACCTCAGGTTAGGAAAAGATCATTAATTAGTTCTTTAGTTCATATTCTCTCTCTCTCTCTCTCTCTCTCTCTCTTCTTTTATGTCTGTATTTCCTCTTGTTTATTTATTTGTTTTGGTGTTTGGTTTTATATGTAATACATCCCAACAAAAGTTTCTCCACCCTTCACTCCTCTCAATACCCCTTATCTCCCCTTTCCCTCTGTTCTACTCTTCCACTATTTCTCTTCAGAAAAGGGCACTCTTTGAGTCCCTCCCTCTTGGAGTACTGGAACTGTGTAGAAGAGGGAAAGGAAGGATTGATTGTAAGATCCAGAGATGTCTAGAACATCAGGAAAACGAGGACACAAGTGTCAATTAAGTAGGGCTCACAGGGCTCACAAGAACTGAAGCAGTAATCACAGAGACTGCATACGTTTTTCTCTAGGTCCTCTGCATATATGTTAAGGTTGTTAGATAAGTAGTGTAGGAGTTTTTTCTACCTAACTGGTATTTTCTGTTGTCATTTCTGATTAAAGTCCCATGTTCCATAAATTGATTATAAGTGAAGCATTTTTTCCTCCTATGCTTTATAGTTGTTTTCCCAGTCTTCACTGTTTTCCATTACATTCAAAAGTTAGGTAACTGTCTTCCATCAGTATCCCTGATCAAATGTCTGCTGTATACTGGATGTCTCTTCTTGCCCTTGAACCTCACTGCTTTCCCTTCATTTTCAGTATTTTGTCTTATGATTAAAAAAATTGACAATAATAGTAAATTAATATGCAGATTCATTTGTGCATTTTTTGATTTTAGGGTAAACCTGTTACCAGTGACAGGGTCTTTTGAGGATGATTAATCTTTCATGAGATTAGAATTCAGTGCTTGAGAGCACTTGTGATGACCAACCATATTCTACTTATGGCCATGCCTACCCTTATTGTGTCTGTTAAAATTCTTTGTTTACTTTTTATTCAGGGATATAACTTGATAAAGCAAAACATTCAAAATCAATCTATTATCTACACTATCAGGCTTATTTCTAACAAGGAAAAAAACAAAGTACATTAAACAGCAGCATAAAAATTTATAGTTGAATTTCTAAGTAATTTGTAAAAATGCAAGTTATAAATTATTCACTTTCCAATTTTATATTCTTTTGAGACAACATATGATGTGGAATTCCCTGTGTGTGCTGTGAATTCTATTGGTTAAAAAAGAAATCTGCCTTGGCCCGTGATAGGGTAGAGTAGAAGTAGGCAGGGAAATCTAAATTGAATGTTGGGAGAAAGAAGGCAGAGTCAGGGAGAAGCCATGTAGCCCCTCCAGAGACAGACACTGGAATTTTACCTGGTAGTCCACAGCCATGTGCATATACACAAATTAATGGATATGGGTGTAACACCCGATTTAGTGTTACACCCTCTGTACAGTTCGCGCGCCACTGTACCAAACGCGAGTTGAGCAAGAACTGGAGGTTGAAAAGAACACACAGAGAGACCAGGGTCATTCCAAAGGAGACCAGCCAAATGCCAGTTTATTCAGACTTGGGGAAGTCCTTATCTCCCTAACTGCAGCACAAGGACCTCTGCCCAGGCAGGTGGGAAATTACCATATTAACAATGGAGTGAATGCCCTGCAGCTAACCACCAGGCGGGGTAGGGGAAGTACAGGAACTAACAGAATGCTTAGTCATGCTGACTAGAAACTGTCCTCCAGATGTGCCCCAGGAATAAGGGCAGACCAGGGCCCTACATATGGGTTAATTTAAAATATAAGGGTTAGCTAGCAATATGCTTAAGCTATTGGCCAAACAGTATTGCAAATAAAATGGCTTCTGAGTGATTATTTCAGGACTGAGCAGCCGGGAATAAACAAGTGGATCTTCCACTACAAACATGTAGATGTACAGTCCTACAATAAAAACATAATTACAATAGTAAGACAACTCTGTAAGCTTGTTAGATTTGAAAACCTTTAGTGAACATCAGACCCATGGCTACTTCTTATCACTGCTACTTTTAGATAGTCTCAGGAAGATTAGCCAAGTTTAAAATGATAGGAGTCACAAGCTCGGGATTCTAGGACTGAACTCTCACATTGCCTTTCAATATATGTGCATTGTTGAGCACATATTGACTTCTAGTATAAAGAAAACTAAAATTAATTCTCTGTGAAAGACATTTGGGGTCAAAATGTTAACAAAAATATCAAATGAAACATCATATAGTACAGCAGACTGATTTTTTAATTCAAAGTGCTAGAGGCCCTGACACATTTTAATTGACATATTCTCAAATTAGATGTCTTTTCTGTATTATATAACTATATTAATTTAATATTTCATCCTAAAATGACTGTATTTTGGTGAAAGAATTATGAAAAGATAAAATAAATATGACAGCACAAAGCTCCCAGTCACAATTGCAAAACTTAAAACTAGGCCAAAGGGAAAAACATCATACTAGTTTAAAAATACTTTTAAAAGAAGAAAGATTTTCTTAACTGATGAGTCTTTTGAATATGCTACCTGTTTATTTTTACCTAGATGTTCATTTTTCTCACAGCCCTTTTATGGAGGAAATTTTTAACTACACAAATATGGATCAAGTAGGTTTTGAACTACATAAGTAGGGATTGGGGCCCTTAGTAAAATTTAGATGTATTTTAGGGTCATTCTCTTCCTATGGTCCAGACTGGGAATAAGAGTAATCAAGTTCAAATGGGTTTATGAAAAATTCTCTTGTCATCTCTCTTGTATATGTTTTTATTTTAATTTATTTTAAAAACTCTTTTCATATTTTACATGCCAAATTCATTTTCCTCTCGCTACCCTCCTCTTGCTCCCTTCACCTTCCCCTCCTCCCACCCCATCCCACCACATTCACTCATCAGAGAGGGTAAGGCTTCATATGGGAAGTCAAGAAACTCCATCACATTGCTTTGAGGCAGGACCAAGTCCATCCCCACTATATCTATGCTGAGCAACTTATCTCTCAAAGGAGAATGAGTTCCAAAAAGCTAGAACAAGCAGTAGGGATAAATCCTGGTCTCACTGCCAGTGGCCCTACAGTCTGCCCCAACTATACAAATGTCACCCACATTCAGAAGGCCTAGTTTGGTCTTATACTGGTTCCCTCTCTGTCAGGCCAGAGTTGGAAGGCTTGCATTAGCTCAACTAAGCTGTTTCAGTGGATATTCCCATCATGGTCTTGACCTCTTTGCTCATATTCTCTCTCTTCCCTCTCTTCGACTGGACTTTGGAAACTTTGCCCAGTGCTTCTCTGTGGATCTCTGCATCTGCTTCCATCAGTTGCTGGATGAAGGGTCTATCAAGACATTTAAGATAGTCATTAATTTGACTACAAAACAAGACCAGTTCATGACCCCTCTCCACTATTGTAACATAAGGGCCTGCTAGTTGGGGTATCTGTCCTGCCAAGTTCCCATAGCAAGTAAACCCCAAAGAAAATCACACAGAGTCTGCATTAATTATAAACTGATTGGCTCATTAGCTCAGGTTTTGTATTAGCTCTTATAGCTTATATTAACCCATTATTCTTATCTATGTTAGCCACATGGCTCAGTACCTTTTACGGCAGGGTAGGTCACATATTGCTTCTTCTGTGATCTGGGCAGGACTGCAGGAAGAACTTCTTTCTTCCCAGAATACTCCTGTTCTCATTGACTCACCTGTACTTACTGTCTGGTATTCCCGCCTATATGTCCTGCCTGGCTATCAGCCAATCACCATTTATTTAAAATATAATTGACAGAATATAGATGATACTCCCACACCACTTCCCCCTCATTTTTTTTAAACAAAGGAAAATATGGATACTCTATTTTTTGGGAATGTGGGGGTAGTATTCCAGGCTACTTATGGCTGGTTGGGGGCGCTGATAATCTTACAGGGACCTAAAAATATTTATAGTTATGATCAAGTCCTGACTGGAGTATCCTGTGAGGCTTGATCATCTCAGGCAGCAGTCTTGAATCTGTTCTGGATGTAGAATTCAGACATCTGGGCCATCTGTTCCTACTGGAGATTTCTCAGGTGATCTTCCTTGATCAAACCTGATTTTTCTTAATTCAGAATGAATCCACAGCCTCTATGGAAACAAAAGCAAAATCTCTTCTACAAAGTAACATGCATTTTGATTTCAATTTTAAAGTCAAGGTATTTTCAAAATACCTATCTTGGATTAATTTAGCAGCATTAATAAGCAAATATCTTTTAGCAGCTGTTGCTCCTTTCTCAGCATTCAAACAATTCAAAGAAAGCATAATAACATACAGTATCAAGATTCTCTGTGTATTTTTCATCTTTACATGGCTTTATTTTAACCTCTATTTCTTTTATTTTTACTTTTCACTTTTGGCTTTTTGAGACAGGTTCTCTGTGTATCTTTGTCCTGGAACTCCCTTTGTAGAACAGGCTGTCCTTAAACTCACAGAGATCTGCCTGTCTCTGCCTCCCCAATGCTGGGATTAAAGGTGTTTCTTACCACTCCTTGATCTCACAGAGATTTGTCTGTCCCTGCCTCCCAGGCATTGGGATTAAAGTTGTGTACTACCATACCTTGAACTCACAGAGGTCTTTCTACCTCTGCCTCCCAAGTGTTGGTATTACAGGTGTGTAACACCACATTCAACTACTCTCTTTCTTTCTTTTTTTATTTTAAGGACGTTAACCTTTTTCTTTTCTCTCCCAAGCCAGGATATATTTTTAACACACAGTAAACCATTTAGAGGTTTTTTTCTTTGAATCTCTCTTTATTGTATATCTCTCTTTTTCTGATTACACGAGTCTTTAATTAACCAAGTAATATGGGTAGGATTAAAGCTGTGGCTTTGATGGCTGTATCCAGCCCATTCTTTAGCTTTGTGAGATTCCAGGCTCATTGTGGAGGTACTGGACAGATTCATGTTTATTGCCACAACTCTATGGCATTTCAAGGTCCATGCCAGCAAACAAGCTGTAGCAGTGTGCTCACAAACCACAGTCAAATGTTCCATAGTCAGACAGCCTGCCTGAAAGGGTCAGAGTTTGCCCTGGTAGGAAGGCCCATAATTCCAGCATTTTAAAACAGTACAGCATTTTTCCTGCTATGGCTGAAAACTGGAAAGCATGCAGTCAGCTTTTTATCAACACTAGTTAAGTGTTTCATGGAAGAACCTCTTAAAGAACTGCAAAGTTTTGCAGATAAAGCTGCATCAGGAAGCCTCTCTTAAATGAGAGCATTTGCTTGCCTCTAGCAAGTAGAGAAGACCTGAGAAATCGCTGCTACCAAGAAACTATGCACAATGCTGTGATTTTGTTCTAGAATTACTTCCCAAGCTGTCTCAGGCTTTATGTAGATGCAATTGCCCATGTGGATGCCTCATAAAGTTAATGCTTAAAAAAAGGGGGTTAAGTCTTTAAAGAGACAGAGTACAGATAGTGATAGATTAAAAAAAACATGTAAAACTGGAAAATTCATAGAAATCTGGATTATGTATTTATTGTGGTTTTTTTTTCAATTTTTAACTGTGAAGGAGCTAAGTACAGAGAGACATGTCATTGTATCAGCTGCTAAGCTAAACTAGCATGTATATTATAAAGGTATCATGACTTCAGAATTTGGGTTTAAGGATATGATGCTTTGGAAGAGAGGTTCTTCTTTTGCTTTCACAGAAGATGAGACCCTGTGGATTGCTTTTAGACCAATATGGTATGATAGATCATGCCCTCCTGAAAGGTTGCTGTAAACACCCTCAAAAATGTCTCTGCCCAATTGCTGACTGAGATGAACCTAGCATACAGGATACAACATGAAAGACCTGAATAACAGTGCCCACATATAGCACGAAGAAGTTCAGAGAGAAAAAAATACACCCATATTCCCAAATATTGTTTATAAATGTTCTTTTACATTTAAATGGGGGTATGATATAGATATGAATAATTTGCATTGGTGTGGATTTTGCTTTATTTATATAAATTTAGGGTCAATTTTGTTACATGCATATGTATTTCTGATCCTGATTAAGGTATTGTGAGTGTGTAGCTCATTTAAAAATGTAATGTATAATTAGGAAATATAGGTTGTTAATGGATTATCATCGATAATACTCAAGCTTGTAGCCATGTTAGTTAGATTTTCTAGATATATAGAGACATATTTCAGTTAGATAGGCATTCTTCACATCTTTCAAAGAATACAGAATATGGTATTTAGAATGTTTTAATAACTTAGGGTTTTTCAGGATGGTGAGACACTTCTGCTCCTGGCAGCACCAGCTACTTCAAGAGGAAGATGGGCATTGAAGAGGCTCCTTATGGAGTTGGTTAGCCATTTGGACAAGAAACTGCTCTTGCCTGGATTGTTTCATAAACTGGACATGAAGAACCTGCAGAACGAGGACTGCTGAACTTGCCTAAAGGTGAGATGATCCTTTAGGGTTCCTGATTCATGAAAGAGTTTGTGAGACATTCTGAAGGACACAGAAAAAAGTGACTGAACTGTCTTTAAAATTTCCTGCTTCATGAAAATGTCTGCTGGATACTATGTGTCTGTAGGCTGAAGATGGATGCCCCAACAGTACAGAAAAACTTTGGGTTAATGTCCAGGCAGTGAGATGTCTCTGTCAATTCTGAGTTTTGGAAGTTGCTTACAATGTACTTCCTGTTTACTTAGGTAATATTATATCCTTCTGGAGTCTGAAAGAGTTGAAGAATTTATCCTTATAGTTTTCTTTAGTTATAATAAAAGATAAGTAGATATAAATATTATAACTATAATTCTTGTTTGGTAACTGTTTTGTTATATGTAATTTTACTATGTTAAAGTTTAAGCATTCCTTTTTGTTTAAGCAGAAAAAGGAGAAAGGGTATAGGAGGTTCTTCTGTCTATGTGTTGCTTTCATTGGTTGAATAAAGAAACTGCCTTGGCCTTTTGATAGGGTAGCACTTAGGTAGGCACAGTAGACAGAACTGAATGCTGGGAAGAAGGACAAATGGAGAGCCACCATGGAGCTGCCAGGTCATACATGCTGAATGTTTCCCAGTAAGCCACAAGCTCGTGGTGACATACATATTATAAGAAATGGGTTGAATCAAGATGTGAGAGTTAGCAAATAATAGGCTAGATCTAATGAGTCATGCAGTATTTAAATGAATACAGTTTCTGTGCGATTATTTTGGGTATAAGCTAGCCAGGCAAGATAAAACAAGGGCCCTCTCCACACACTATTGCTTAGGGTCTTAGCTGGGATCATCATTGTGAATTCCTTGGAATTTCTCTAGTGCAAAGTTTCTTGCTATTCCCATAATGGCTCCCTTAATCAAGATATCTCTTTATCTTGCTCATTATCTCTTTCCTACCCTCTTCTCAACCACCCTGTTCCCTCTAATTCTTCTCCTATAGCATGAGGGCTGGGTTTGTCGGGGTTTTTGTCCTACCCAGTACCCAACAGCCAGAAAGCCACCAAAGAAAATCACACAGAGATCTCCATAAGATTATAAACGGATTGTCCCATTAGTTCAAGCTTCATATTAGCTCTTATAACTTAGTTAGCCCATTATTCTAGTTTATGTTAGCCACATGGCTCACTACGTTTCTCAGTGGGGTAGGTCACATCCTGCTTCTTCCGTGTTCTGGGCAGGACTGGGGAAAAGAGCTTCCTTCTTCCCAGAATTCTCTTGTTCCTCTTTTCCGCCTTTACTTCCTGTCTGGCTGACCCTCCTATACTTCCTGCCTGGCCAATCAGCATTTATTTAAAACATGATTGACAGAATACAGACAATCCTCCTGTACCATTCTCCTCCTCCCATCCTTTCCTTTTTCTTCCTCCTCCTCCTGTTCTACCTTCCCTTCTCCTCCCACCTCCATGCTCTCAATTTTCTCAGGAGATCTTGTCTATTTTCCCTTCTCAGAAGGATCTATGTATGTTTCTATTAGGGTTCTCCTCATTATTTAGCTTCTCTGGGGTTATGGACTTTATGTTCCTTATCCTTTGCTTTACAAAGCTAAAATTATACAATGGAAAAAGAAAGCATATTTAACAAGTGGTGCTGGCATAATTTGATGCCAATATGTAGAAGAATGAAAATAAGATCCATATCTATCCCAGTACACAAAACTCAAGTCCACCTGGATTAAAGACCTCAATATAAATCTGACCACACTGAACCTGACAGAATAGAAAATGAGAAGTAGCCTTCAATGCATGGGCATCAGAGAACACTTCCTAAATATAACCCCAGTAGCATAGACACTGAGAGCAACTAAATGGGACCTCCTAAAACTGAGACACTTCTGAAAAGCAAAGGATACAGTCAATAAGATAAAAAGGCAGCCTACTGAATAGGAAAAGATCTTCACCTAACTCTGCATCAGACAAAGGTCTGATCTCCAAAATATATAAAGATCTCTAGAATATTGTCTCCAAATGTACCTTTATTAAACTACTAGTAACACTGGGACTGGTTGCTTCCTCATTTAAAGGAGACAAGATTGCAATAAAGAAAAGGAAGAGTACTAATTTTGCATACAGAGGAAGGAAAGAATATAGAACTAGCAATTACTTGAAGGGGTTGAATCTACACTACAGTTGAACTTAAATGTAAGCAGAACTTCAAATTGAATGACTGCTCCTTGACCCTCATTTGTGATGAAATTTATAGATACTATTGAGAGCTCTGCTAACGGGAATATTCTAAAGATGAGTTGACAACAAAAGTCTTTTGTCACTATAAACCTGTATGTATTTTAGATTGCAGCAAAAAGGTTGTCAGAAGCAAAGATAGTCTGCTTTTGGCATTTTCAGGTGTCGTACCTGTGACTTAGGGCAATTCACTTCCAATGTTTTAGGTCTTCATATGTACTGCTGATAACAAAATAATGTCAGTAACTCATACATTGCCTAAGATTTTATATTTAGTTGTAGATTTCTAACACACCAATGTTATTTGAACTTTTTCATGCATATAAATTCTTTTCACAGATTTATACTTAAACCAAAAAAAAAAATAGCTTAACTCCAAGATGAATGCAAAGGAAGTGAAAACAGTTAACATCTAATATGAACACTTTCTATATTAAAAATTGTAAGTCTGATGAGCTCACAATGGATCAGCCCCACTGTCTCTGTGGGTGGGTGCACCCCTTGTGGTCCTGACTTCTTTGCTCATATTCTCCCTCCTTCTGCTCCTCCTTGGGACATTGGGAGCTCAGTCCAGTGTTCCAGTGTGGGTCTCTGTCTCTATCTCCATCCATCTCCAGATGAAGGTTCTATGGTGATATGCAAGATATTCATCAGTATGGCTATAGGATAAGGTCATTTCAGGTTCACTGACCTCAGCTGCCCCAGGAACTAACTGGGGACATCGCCCTAGGCACCTGGGAGCCCCTCTAGCTCCAAGTCTCTTGCCAACCCTAAGATGGCTCCCTTAATTAAGATGTGTGCTTCCCTGCTCCCCTATCCAACCTTCCTTTATCCCAATCATCCCGTTTCCCAAGTTCCCCCCAACCTCCCCTTCTCACTTTTCTCTCCCCATCTCCCCTTACCCCCCTCCCACCCTCCCCCAAGATCCCATTTTTTGCCCGGCAATCTTGTCTACTTCCCATAATCAGGAGGATAGCTATAAGTTTTTCTTTGGGATCACCTTCTTATTTAGCTTCTTTAGGAAATCAAATTATAGACTCACTGACCTTTGTGAGCTCACCAAGGCCAGCTGAACTGCAACTGAAAAAGCATGGGATAAAACCGGACTCTCTGAATATGGCGGACAATGAGGGCTGCTGAGAAGCCAAGGACAATGGCACTGGGTTTTGATCCTACTTCATGTTCTGGCTTTGTGGGAGCCTAGCCAGTTTGGATGTTCACCTTCCTAGACCAGGATGGAGCGGGGAGGACTTTGGACTTTCCACAGGGCAGGGAACCCTGACTGCCCTTCAGACTGGAGAGGGAGGGGGAGAGGAATGGGGGGGAGGGGAGAGGAGAGGGAGGAGGGGGAGGGAAAAGGGAGACGGGGAGGGAAATGGGAGGCGGGGAGGAGGCGGAAAATTTTTTTTCAATAAAAACTATATTAAAAAATTTTAAAAAATTGTAAGTTTGTTTGAAAATATAAAACCTGTATCCTAAGTATAATGTTTTCTGATTCTTATTCTGTGATATGGATAAATATAGATTTAACCTGGGAGCAAAAATGCAAATATAGACAATTTGTGATTTCAAGATGATATAAAGATAAATGAAATCTTGAGGGAAAGTTTTAAAAATCCAATTATATGCTTTGGTTCTAACATGCTTAGGTCAAGTGGCAACAATCTCAGTTAAATTCAAAGTACATTCTTCAGCCCTTGCCAAGCTGCAGCAGTTTTTCTTGCTTCCCACATTCTACTTACAATATATCTATTGTTTTCTCTCCAGGCAAGCAATTCTTCCTTGCTCATTAGATGGAATATCCTTTTACTGCTTGAAGGCTTTGTCAGAGAGTCCCCAAATTATCCCCAATGCATCCACTTGTTCTTGGTTTGCTTAAGCCTCATAAATTATTTGCAACAAAACTTGTAACCAAAGAATAGTAAGAAATAAGGCATCAGAAACTTTATTAGCATGTGTAATTCATATCTAAATGGAAGATAACCAGGAACGAAATTTTTCTCAAGGGGATGGCATTAAATTTTAATCTATATACAATCTTCTATAAATAAAAAAAACAGTATATTTGCCTATAGTATTTGTGTTTGGCCTATGTGTTTGTGTGTGTGTGTGCATGTGTGTGTGTGTGTGTGTGTGTGTGTGTGTGTGTGTATGTGTATTTCTGTACAGAGACCAGAGGAGGATGTGTTTCATTTATCACACTCTACCTTATTACCTCAGGACAAAGAGATTCATTGAACCTGAATGGTGGGGAACCTCCTTCAGCCATTTAAGAAAATGGACCAGGTTAGAGTTTGATTTTGTGTACCCAGAGAAAGCCACGGACCCTCCCAGCTCTCACTCTTTCTTGTTCTCACACTTTACCCCTTGGGGTTGGACCCCCCCCCCCGTCCCTGTTCCATGAGTTTTCCTCCTTACAATAAAGGATAATCTTAGAATAATCTTTTTGAATCATTTTGGGATTATTTGACTCGCAGTTTCTCTCATTGGACACATTTCCCTTCATTTGGTGCCCCACTGTGGGAACCTATCCACCCTTTTTAGGATCTGCAGGGTATTCCTTGTTTGTCAGACAAATGATATATTGGTCACTGACTCTCCCCGCCTGAGGCTCCAGCCAACACTCAGAGACAGAGGCAGCACTCTGCTCCTCAGAGCACCCAGGCTCTTGACCCACATGCTGGGGCTTGGCATGTTCTCTCTACCGTCTGGTCATTCACACACCACTGGCTTCGCTGATCCCTGCAGTGCATTCACAACTAGTGACTGCAAGAAAGACTTGGGCTTTCTCTCTTTTGGCCACCAACTCTTGGGATCACTTTGATTGTCTATAACTGCCCTTAATTTGTTAAAAAAGCATATTTTTCAGTATCTAACCTGTGCAAAACAGGATTGTCTGCTGTTGCTTGCATCTCTCAGACATGCGGCTACAACTGTGACACCTGATGGCCTATCACGATTATTACACTTACTACAATTCACTGTAATTGCCTTAGAACAGGTAAGATCTGAAAAAATACAAAAATTACCAATAACATGACTATCTAGGAGTTCAATAATTATTTTGCTTATGTAATGGATGGCATTCTGCAAGTTTTATATGATTTTTCTTATAAATCTCTTTATTTGATTCTAGGGATTAGTTTTATTTTTCATATTATCTCATTAAAATTATATATATATATATATATATATATATATGAAGAATATGCTAAGCAACTCCCAGAAATATATTGAATAATGCTTTATTAACCTTGAATTTCTTAATGATAATTAGAAAGAAATAACTACAGCAGAGAGACAGTGGATAATATAAAAAAATTTGAATTAATTTCACCAGTGTATTTCAAGGATGTGTTGACCTCACAGTGAAAACCAGGAGATGTGTTACATTGGGGGAAGGGGTTCGCTCTTGTTTCCACAAGAGAAGAAGAGCTATGGATACCATCAAAATTAATAAAGATTTGGTTTGAAAAGGAGAAAGCTCGTGATAAAGAGAAATGACAGCTCATTCACAGAGGTGAAAACCATATACAGGGTAAGAAAATCTCATAAGTGTTGGGGCAGGGTTCTGCTCTTGTCTTTACAGGACGATACATATCTTCAAAAAAGTCATGAAAATCAAAAAAAAAAAGTCAAGAGACTTTGATGTTTGGATGCCTAAAGAGGAAAAGATAGGATCACCAAGCAAAAAGGAATATTATCCACACCTCCAGAGCTGTTCTATCGTGGCTCTATCCCTCCAGAGCTGTTCTATTGTGGATCTAAGTATAAGTCAGGATATCCCAACACCACTACTGTACCACATTCCCCTACAATGATGGAAAATCATATGCACATGCAGAATGTACCACCAAAATTTAAATGATTATCAACTATAAATGTCGGTGAAGTTATGAACTAAAGGAAATCATACATTATTCTATGTTGGGATGTATTTTTCTCATGCATGGTTGAAGGCAATATGATTTCTCATCAAACTGTAAGACAAAACTATGACATGATTCAGAGGTTTCATATTTGAGTTCACAAACACTAAAAGGGTATGTATATTGACACATATACTTTCTGCACACTCATGTTCTCACATCACAACATCAAATATATTAGAAAGATACTATGATCAAGAAATGAGACAGAGACTAGGTGCCCAGTACAAAACTGGTTTGAAAAAAAAAATTCCAAATGAAATGTACAGCACCTAGATAACAAAGAACTGTACTCATATGTATGGCAGAAATTTCCTAATGAAAACTTCCAATGTGATGTACACCAAGCATGCAACCCCAATGCTTTTTATGATCTCCAGATGATGCTAGAGAAAATATTTTACCTGAACCCAAGAAGGACTCCTTATTTTTATTGCTGTATTAGTGGCATTTCAATCGTAATTTAATAAATAAAGTTTACCTGAAGATCAGAGAGTAAAAGATCCCAACTGGTCAGCCTTATAGACCAGGCATTGATAACACATGCCTTTAATGTTAGTAGCCACACTAGTTGCCATAGAAATTGGGCAGTTCATTCCTTTAATCTCAGTGGTAGAGACTTTTAATCCATGACCTAGAGAAGATTATAAAATAAGAGGAAACTGATTTCAAACACAGTCTCATTCTGAGATTCCTGGAGGCAGGATCACCATTTCAGACTGAGGTCAAGGCGAGAAATCGTGGCTGCCTGTTCTGCTTTTCAGGTCTTCATGTTGAACCCAAATTTCCATTCCTGAGATTTTATTAATAGTGAAGCTGTGCTTTCCTTAGTCTGTATCATATACTAAACATGACTTTCTCTCCAATCAGGTCTAAGCAATCAATGTTTTTATAATTCAGGAGGAAACTGACTGATTGTTAATCTGCAAATGGAGAAAGAAATTGATCTTATTTCTTTGATTTTCTTTGCTCAGTTGTCTTAAATGCTTTTTTGAAAGTAAGACACTTTTTACTTATGGATTCAAAATTCCTTTCATTAAGCTTCATTATCATTAACCTGTTTTCTATAAATTTTCTATGGTGTATATTTACTGAACATATGAAATGGACACTGGTTTTAATGCAATCTACTACTCTCTATCTTATAACTTGAAAATTAACATCAGTATTCAAATTTAGAATTAAATTGTGCAAATAGTATTCATTTTTGTTGATTTTGTATCATTTGAGATATGTAAATACATACATGCATACATACATACACACATACATAAACACATATATATGCATATACATACATACACATATGTTATGCCCCTGTCAGTGGACCCCCCAAACAAGACCACCACAGAGAAGATATGCAATGCAAACACACTGGGGTTTATTGATTACAAGTTAGCTAACTGACCATAATCCAACATACCTGCACAGTGTGTGCAGGAGAATGGCCTCCAGCTCTCAGGGTAATGAATTTTTAAAGGGAAAACCAGCAAGTAGGGTGGCACAAACCTTAGTGTTTCAGGATTGGGTGAAAGTATAAAACTTTTGAATTTGTTGGTTGTGGTACAGGGGAATGTTAAAACAGTCAAAGCAGTGACTTTTCTGGCTGCATTCACTCCCCTCAATAGTTCCTATCTAAAAGGAGTCCTTTCTCAAAATTGATTTTGTTCTGCTCCTTCATAATATATATACATATACATACATATATATATATATATATATTATTCCATTAAGTTTTACAAACAATGGTCTAAATCATTTACAAGATGTTTAAAATAGCATGGACTAGAGTAATAGTTTGGTAGTCACATACTCCATTTTTGCTGTTCTAAACTGAGCAGGATATTTCTCTACAGCAAAGTCAGAAGTAAATTGTGTCTCCACTGTGTAAAAAAAGTAGATTTTTATAACGTCATAAAGCCTTATCTAAAGTATTTTAACAGAACTATTTCATTTAGAGTAAAAGTGTCGAACTTCACACTATCTCTATTTCCTCTCTCTCTCTCTCTCTCTCTCTCTCTCTCTCTCTCTCTCTCTTTCTCTGCAGAAATAGTCTTATTTGAAGATTAAAATGAAAAAAATACTTTGGATAAGCTTGGTAAAATCATAAATGCCAAAACTTTTTGAAATTTAGAAACAATTTCCCACCCCAACACCCAAATACAAGATTGTTGTTTCTCTGAAAATGCGCATGGATTTTTACCACATATAGCCTATTTTTCCCCTAGAGAAAATGTGAGCAAAGTTTCTCGTGCACAGTGTTTATGGAGCTCTGGACAGCTGCTCTCTTTCAGAGACTAAAAGCACCATGAAATTATGTAACTAGAAGCAGTTCAATCGACAGTGGACCAGCTGCTGTTTTGTGTAGACAGATTTATCAAGGGGTTGAGAGATGAGAATAAACCCAAGTATAGGGACATTGTAATTATGAATTCCAAATGGAAGAATTCACATCCAAAGATATTATCATAACAGAATGCATCTGAATCTGTATCCTCTGATCCCCTAAAATTAAATGTCTCTATAGATAAAATAGGCAATTTATCTGCAGTGTCAGCATTAAAAAGATCTATTGAACATCCTTGGCTGTTACTAAAGCTAAAATTAATAAGAACACACACACATATGGAATGAAGGGCTGCAGAGAATTGCTCACTTATTTTAGCACTTGAAAATAAATGCAAAATACATGTAGGAAAAATATTATTAAAAAAATACCAAAATTACTGTGTTATTTTGTTTCTGATACTATCCCATTACCAAGAATTATTCTAAAGCATATGTGTTCTTAAGATTACTAGTTGTCGCGTGACTACATTTTATGTTCACAAAACATCTACAATATAATTGTTATAGAATTGAATTTTGGAGAGAAAATTTGGCATATTTTATTTTACTTTAACATAATAGACAGCTTTCATATGTGACATTATAAATCTATCAGTTCACAACTAAACAGTTATAGTTGGATTACTTAAGTCTATTGGAACATGTGTTTGTTTTAAGAATAATTACAGCTTTCCATTAAACACATGTTATGTAGTTATACTGAATTTGTTCTTCCCCTTTCTCTTTTTCTTGGAAGGTTTATAATTCCACAAATCTTATAATTTTTCAGTTTTTAAAAGTAAACCATAAGTAAAGATAATTATTATCTTCATATCCCTTGACAATTATACTAATTGTAGTAATGGTGTCTGAACATCATGGATACTTACACAAACTTTAATGATACAGCCTATATTATAGTTAACCTTTTGCTTCCAGGCAACAAAATTTTACATCAAGTGCTAACATGTACTAGGAGTAATAAAAACCTGGAGCCACATATTGGGATTCAAACTAAAAGATCATAGCTCCAAAGCAGCTAACCACTAGAGAGCTCTTACCTCTACAAAAATTTTCAGACTGAAAGAAGGGTGAGTTCCTGCCTCACTCCGCTTTATATTTCTCTCTAGTGCTTAAATATAACTACATCTACCATATTAAAAGTATAGGAAAAGTTCTAGATGACATGAAATATTTCATTGTATTATAATCTAATCTGAGCAGTATGGCATTTTGCATTGTGTAAAATATTTTGATGTGGCAGCATGACTATGAATACTAAAATAGTGATAAATGATACAAAATAATTGAAAAGTAAGAAGTTATGATATGCTTATGAGAGAGCAACAGGAAGATTTATGGTGAATTTTTGAGTCTATAGAAGTCAGAGAAGATGATGTGGGAGTGTCATATATCAATCTGTTGATTTCCTTGGTTAAGCAATAAAGAAACTCCTTGGCCCTGATAGGTTAAAATATAGGTGGGAGGAGTAAACAGAACAGGATGATGGGAGGAAGAGGAAGTGAGCTCAGACTTGACAGCTCTGCTCTCTGGAGCAGAGATGCCAGGCTCTGCTCTCCCAGGCAGCTCTGACCCAGGATGGACATAGGCTAGAATCTTCCTGGTAAGCACACCTTGGGGTGCTACAAACAATTATTAGAAATGGGCTAGTCCAGGTGCGAGAGTTAGCCGAGAAGAGGCTAGATAGAAATGGGCCAAGCAGTGTTTGAATACAGTTTGTGTGTTGTTATTTCCGGGCATAAGCTAGCAGGCGACCGGAGTGCTGGGGACACAGCCCCACCGCTCCTATATTGTTTCAACAAGAAGAGGTCTGCATAAAGCTAGTAATGAGCCTCAACATAGAAAAAATTATAATTTTTGTTAAAAGAAGAGATTGCATACAAGCCCTGAGGATATCAAATAGTACACATTAAATATACAAAGATTATCAAAAAAACATATTAAAGAAAAGACAAAACACAAGAAAAATCAAGAACAAATGGTAAGAGGTCTAAGAGATTTAACATGGTAGGAGTTGATAGATACTGTTAGTATGTAACCTGAAAATTATTTCCTGAGAGAAGTAGATATAGGTAGATGGTATGATCGGAAGGAAAAGTAAAGTGAAGAGAAACAGGAGATAATTAAACCATGATTTATAGAACTTCCAAAATTTTTATATAAATCAGTAAAAAAAATAAAATAGTCATACTAGAATGATCACAGTATCATTTAGGATGATCAAATGAACCAAACCTCTTATTGACTTACACCTCATTTTTCTTCTTCCAATTGCATATTTTTATATTGCAGGTGTTATTTCTGTGTTCCACTATTGTGAAAGAAGTAAGATAAACTAAATTAATCTTTCAGCACTTAACTATTTTCATTTTATGAAAAGCAGATCTGGGGTAGAAATTTTGATTATAATTTAGTTGTACTATATGCTACTGCCACTCAAAGAGTGTATTACAAATATGTGAATATTTGAAGTGTGCTTTTCTGAACAAAACTGTTTTCCATTATGTCAATAAGGTATAGCTTTGGCTTTATAGTAAATTTTACCACTTGCAAGTGATTTTGAAAGAGATTCCACCTCAAGATGCTTACATAGCATACACAGATTCTGAACAACAGACATAAATCTGTACTTTTATTATAATTAGTAACACAAACACATGGCTTTATTTTTTGTTTTGTTTGGGCTATCTAAGTATCTATGATATAATAGGGAATTCTCTTTGGAAGATATACATAGATGCACATGTATCCACATAATAAGCATGAGTTTATTTGATGGTAGAAAGTTTTTATTGTCGTTGAAGAGCACTATGAAAATCAGCATAGAAAGTAATGGTTTCTAATATGATATTATTAAAACATTAGGATATGTTTCTTGCTTAATATTGTTTATGCTGGTTGTAATTCTAACTTTATACTTGATATCTGCTCCTTGTGTTCATAATTTTGTGTTGGGTTTGGAATTCTTTTATTTAAACAAAAGGGGTAGTTGCTGTGAGGGCTCCATCAGCTAATAGCCTTTAAAATACCAAACCCACTTGGGTGGGTTCTTTTATACTATAAATGCAACTATAAGTGTGTGTTTGCTCTCTTGCTCCCTGCTCTAGCTTCTGGATGCTGCATTGGGTTACTGTTCCCCATTCGTGCAGAAGACTGTGATCTACCTCTAAATAAAAAAATGCTTTATTATATGTAATTCTGAACTAGTGTGGGATTATTTTGTAATTTTTGCCATCAGGGTAAACTGAAACAATGAGATGGTTTTATTAGATATTTTGCATTTTCAAGATTACTCAACAATCTTTGACATGGGTAATATCTAATGAAGAAAAGACTGAAAACATTATCTGTTTCAATGTATTTCAGGTGAAAAATTTGAATCCATGTCTACAAAATGAAAGTGTCTGACTGCATCAACAGTTTAATTGATTAGTTTATTTTAAACAAACTAATTCAATTTAATTTCTATATGACATGAAGTTTTCTCAGTATAAAAATTAACAATGGCAAAAAATAGCGATGAATTTAGGAAAAAAATATGAAAATTCTTGACAAAAAGTTAGATATACAAAATTCTTAAAGAACATTAAAATTTTGCAATTAAATATAAAAACAAAGAGCAACAAAATTACATAGGGCTTTTTTAGCAGATTATTTTTTATTACTTTATAAATATTACCATTTAAAATTTCCACTTCCTCCCCTCCTCCCACTTTCCTCCAGCTCCCCTACTCACCCTACCCCTACCCCTCTAAGAGAGGGGAGGGTACCCTGCCTTGTGGGAAAGTCCAAGGCCCTTCCCCCTCCATCCAGGCTTAGGAAAGTATGCATCCAAACAGAATAGTATCCCTTAAAGCCAGTACATGCAGTAGAGACAAATCTCAGTAACATTATCTTTGGCTTTTCAGTCTGCCTCAATTGTGAACCACATTCAGAGGGTCCAGTTTGATCCCATGCTTGTTAAGTCCCAGGCCAGCTGGATTTGGTGAGCTACCATTATTAGCTCAGTTACACTGTCTCATTGGATGGACAAACCCCTCGTGGTCCTGACGTCCTTGCTCATATTCTCCCTTCTTCTCCTCTTCAACTGGACCTTGGGAGCTCAGTTCAGTGCTCCAATGTGGGTTTCTGTCTCTATCTCCATCTGTTCCCTGACGAAGGTTCTCTGGTGATATTCAAGATATTCATCAGTCTGACTATGGGACAAGGCCAGTTCAGGCACCCTAGCCTCCATTGCCCAGGGTCCTAGCTGGGGACATCCCCATGGGCACCTTAGAACCCTTCTAGAGTCAAGCCTCTTGCCAAGCCCACAATGGCTCTCTTAATTAAGTTATCGTCTTCCCTGCTCCCATATCAGTCCTTCCTCCATCTCAACCATCCAACTTCCCCAAGCCCTCCCCAACTCTCTCCTTCTCCCTTCTCTCTTCCCCTCTCCCGTTCTCAACACCCCACACCCATACCCATGCTCCCAACGTTTGCCTTGCAAACTTGTCTGCTTTCAATTTCCAGGAGGAGATTATATA